>NW_026571541.1:33514498-33741998 GCF_026225935.1 Boleophthalmus pectinirostris
GCGCCGTGTGTGGAGCTGTCAGTGGTTTTCGGCGGAGAGCGTGTCTGTTAAATCTGGTGCCTTCATAATAAAACATGACAATTCAGAGTTAAAGGCGCACTGTGTAACTTTTTGGACGTGTTTGGTAAGCACAATCTGTGGAGAAACGACCCCTCTCACAGTCAGAATGTTGTTTTTCGAGGTATTTTTGAGCTATAAAATCACCTGTAATTGAATAAATGCAAGGCGGATATGTTTAAAGCTATACAGTGGAACAATAGCATCGCCGTGGAGACCAGCAAGTAGCCTGCCCTGCACCCTAGAAGTTACATAGTGCGCCCTTAAATATCTGAGCAATAAAGTATGTAGAGTTCAAACTCGATTTCGATACTAAAGGTGCGCTATGTAACGTAACTTTTTGGTTGGGGGATTTTGGTGGTTTTTATGGCTATGTCATTGCTCTGCTAGAATGTTCCGCAATATGGCATTAAACAGCTTTACCTTACCCTATTTTTCGGACTATAAGTCGCATCAGCCAAAAATGAAGAAAAAAAAACACATGGGTCATTCCACGCCATTTCATCAAATTTCCAGAAAATCTCACGCATCATGTTTTTTTTTTTTTTTTTTTGAAAAAATTACCAGCTGGTCCCTTTACCAACCCTGTGAAATTTTTGTGATTTTCGATCATTACTTTTTAAGTTACAGCTCATTTAGTGAGGAGAGTATGTATCAATTTACGGGCCCAAAATGCATGTCATTTTTTCTCGCCCGTTTTCACAGGTCGATATCTCTGTAAGTATCACACATAGAGGGCTGAAATTTTGTAGGCTTGTACTCCTCTACTCTGTGTTCAAATAACATCTATCGAAAGTTTGGTATCTCAACTCATTGTCATTTATATGAACTTAAATATAAATAATTTTCCATGGTGTACCATTTTTAGCCCCTTTTCAAACCTACTTGTAGGTGTCGCAGAGCCTTGAATTTTTTTGAGAATCAAGATATGTACTAGGACTGTTAAAAAAAATCACCAAATGTTGAAAATTTTAAATAGGTTATGTGTGAGGGTCCTGTTAAAAACAAGAAAACGTAACGTGGCCTGATTTTCACATGTAATTTATGGCATGTGGGTAGTGATGAAAAAATTTTGAATATTTTTTTCGTGAAAGACCAGAAAAAGACCTTTCATATGGTACCAAACATATGTATTTTATGAAGCTCCTTCAATATTAATTGTATCTTGAACATTCACATTTGAGGTTTCAGTCATAGTGCAAGACACAATGACACAAGTACACAACGACCATGTATCAAACGTGTCACAATAATATCGTGGGGTGTCACAGTATATCGAATCACAAGTTCCTTTGCTTAAATGCATGGTTTTATAGAAACAACATCTTATAAACATAGGGAACTACATATCCCATGATTGATTTCAGCACAGTCAACATGAAGAAATATGTTTTTTACTTGAATTCTTGGGATTATGACTGAAATAATTTACATCAAAATCTCGTCAAGGTATCCTATCTACAATTATATCAGCCTCTCCAAAATATCGCAATAAATATCGTACCGTGAGATTCATATTGTGATAATATCGAACCGAGAGATTTGGATATCGTTTTATCCCTAGCTCATTCAGAAAAGGTTAATTTCTGTGCTCTGAATGGGACTTTTTTAGTATTGAAACCTGCGAAAAACAAGGATCTAGTTTTGATTTTAGTTTTAGTATCGATTAGTGTCTGATGTTCGATACTTTTGAGAACATTAGTGCAGTCTGATCAGCTGTTTGAGTTGTTGTAAATATGATCTTGGTGCTGTGTTTTTCCGTGTTTGTTGGTACATTCTTCGCCGGAGCTCCGCCCTCTGATCTACCAACGTGTTTGGACAGATTCCAGCTCAGGCATGTGTCACTTATGTCTGGATCCTCCTCCTTTCTCTCCTCTTCCTTGTCTCCTCCTTCTCCTCCTTTTCTTCTTCTCCTTTTCCTGCTTTTCCTGTTTCTTCTGCTTTTCCTGCTTCTCCTCCTTCTCCTCCTTCTCCTTCTTCTCCTTGTCCTTCTTCTCCTCCTCCTCCTCCTCATCCTCATCTCCTCCTTCTTCTCCTTCTTCTCCTGCTTCTCCTCCATCTCCTGCTTCTCCTGTTTCTTCTGCTTCTCCTCCTTCTCCTTCTTCTCCTTGTTCTCCTTCTCCTCCTCCTCTTCCTCATCTCCTCCTTCTCCTCCTCCTCTTCTCCTCCTCTTTCTTTCTCTCCTCCTCTCTCCTCTTCTTCCTCTTCTTCTTCTCCTCCTCCTTCTCCTTCTTCTCCTCCTCTTTCCTTCTCTTTCTCCTCTCCTCCTCTCTCTCATTCCTCTCTTCTCCTTCTCTCCTCCTCTTCTCCTCCCTCTTCTCTCCTCTTCTTCCTTCTCCTCTCTTCCTCCTTCTCCTTCTCTCTCCTCCTCCTTCTTTCTCCCTCTTCTCTTCTTCTCCTTCTCTCTTCTCTTCTCCCTTCTTTCTCCTCCTTCTTCTCCTCTTTCTCCTCCTCCTTCCTCTCCTCTTCTTCCCTCCTCCTTCTTTCCTCTCTTCTCCTTCTCTCTCCTCCTTCTTTCTCCTTCTCCTCTCCTTCTTCTTCTCCTTCTCCTTCTCCTCCTTCTCCTTCTCCTCCTTCTCCATCTTCTCCTTCTCCTCCTCTCCTCCTTCTCCTCCTTTCTCCTCCTCCTCCTCTTCTTCTCCTCTTCTCCTTCTCCTTCTCATCCTCCTGCTTCTCCTCCTCCTCCTTCTCCTCCTTCTTCTCCTCCCCCTTCTTCTCCTCCTTCTTCTCCTCCTTCTCCTTCTCCTCTTTCTCCTTCTTCTCCTCCTCCTCCTTCTGCTCCTGCTCTTTCTTTTCCTTTTTCTCCTCCTCCTTCTTCTCTTTCTCCTCTTTCTCCTCCTGCTTCTCCTCCTCCTCCTCTCTCTTCTCTTCGTTTTTTTCATTTGGTTCATAAATATCCAGGAGGGATCAGAGTCTAATGAGTTTTGACAGAAGTGATTAAAGTCAGTCTGGGTTTGTGCTCAGGGAAACTGACAGGTGCTGAGCTCTCACAGTCTACAAGTTCAGTCAAAAGCCACAGATGCCCCGGGGCAGCGAGTATCTGCACCATCTCTCGTCCAACCACCACTACGACATTCATAGTACTCAAAAAAGGGTGAAGTGTCTTGCCCGAGGACACCATAACAGTATGTCCAGGTCAGAGTCTGTTGTTGGACGAGCACGGAGTCACTAACCTTTTCACTCAAGTCAAACAGGATTTTTTATTACAGCACTAAACTCCCTGAACCAAGACTGAACCAAGACTGAACCAAGACTGAACCAAGACTGAACCAGGCCTAAACCAGGTCTAAACCCAAATTAACCCTCTGTTCCTGTTCAAGAGAAATCGTGTCTGCCCTAGGGCTAAAACCAGGACTAACTTGGGGACTAACTTGGGGACTAACTTGGGGACTAACTTGGGGACTAAGTCGGGGACTAAGTCGGGGACTAAGTCGGGGACTAAGTCGGGGACTAAGTCGGGGACTAAGTCGGGGACTAAGTCGGGGACTAAGTCGGGGACTAAGTCCGGAACTAAGTCCGGGACTAAGTCCGGGACTAAGTCCGGGACTAAGTCCGGGACTAAGTCCGGGACTAAGTCCGGGACTAAGTCCGGGACTAAGTCCGGGACTGACCTCGGACTGAATTAGGGACTACATCAGGACTAAACTCAGACTGAACTAGACTCTAAACCAGAATTAAACTCGGACTGAACTAGGCACTAAACCAGAATTAAACTCTGACTGAACTAGGCACTAAACCAGGACTAAATTCAGACTGAACTAGAGAATAAACCAGGTCTAAACCAGGTCTAAACCAGTCCCGTCCTCCCTGTGGTGTTATGCAGTAGAGTGGTGGTGTTGGCTGCACGTGTGTGGACAAAGCCGTGTGACCTACATTAGACACAGCTCCAGGCCACAGCACGGACCAGAGACGACTGCTCCTGCCTCATACCACCGACTACAGCCTCCTGCTCCTGTCTGTGCTCCTGTCTGTCTGCTCCTGTCTGTCTGTGCTCCTGTCTGTCTGCTCCTGTCTGTCTGTGCTCCTGTCTGTCTGCTCCTGTCTGTCTGCTCCTGTCTGTCTGCTCTGTCTGTCTGCTCCTGTCTATGCTCCTGTCTGTGCTCCTGTCTGTCTGCTCCTGTCTGTCTGCTCCTGTCTGTCTACTCCTGTCTATGCTCCTGTCTGTGCTCCTGTCTGTCTGCTCCTGTCTGTCTGTCTGTCTGTCTGCTCCTGTCTGTCTGCTCTGTCTGTCCTGTCTGTGCTCCTGTCCTGTCTGTCTGCTCTGTCTGTCTGTCTGTCTGCTCTGTCTGCTCTGTCTGCTGCTCTGTCTGTCTACTCTGTCTATGCTCTGTCTGTGCTCTGTCTGTCCTGTCTGTCTGCTCCTGTCTGTCTGCTCCTGTCTATGCTCCTGTCTGTGCTCCTGTCTGTCTGCTCCTGTCTGTCTGCTCTGTCTGTGCTCCTGTCTGTCTGCTCCTGTCTGTCTGTCTGTCTGCTCCTGTCTATGTCTGTCTGTCTGCTCCTGTCTGTCTGCTCTGTCTGTCTGTCTGCTCCTGTCTGTCTGCTCCTGTCTGTCTGCTCCTGTCTGTCTGCTCCTGTCTGTCTGCTCCTGTCTGTCTACTCCTGTCTATGCTCCTGTCTGTGCTCCTGTCTGTCTGCTCCTGTCTGTCTGCTCCTGTCTGTGCTCCTGTCTGTCTGCTCCTGTCTGTCTGCTCCTGTCTGTGCTCCTGTTAGGGCTGTTAGATTATTAAAAGATTATTTTTAAAAATCGTTATTATTTTTTATTATTTTGGTCAATATTAAATTTTCAGGGTATTGTAATCAACACGGGGATTCACGGTCCTGTTCAGGAAATTGAATTTCAACAAAAACGTAACTAATTGTTGGTGTTTTCTAACCATCTTAAGTAATTTTACGTGTGATGAACTTGTTTAACAGCACAAACCGTCTCACCTGTTGTAGTTGCAAATAAATCGTCTCTTTATGGTCAGATTGTGCTAAAAAAAAAAAAGATCATATTAAGTCTAATTTGCTTAACAGAGCTTCAGTATCAATACATTTTCTATCTTAAATACATAAAATATTCAAGCTAAAAACAAACACTGCATATTTTCTCACAGTGTTAAACTCTTTGGCATTGAGAACTCCACCTTTAGGATCAGATGTCTGTAATACAATCTGTACATTTTTACACTTTATCTTTCTTTATCTTCAGGCTGTTTCGTTTCAGACTTATACCTCGATAGCAGTGACCCCATAAAAGTACTGGCCCAGATCTGTACATGTTAAATTACATTTTCTGAAACCGTGCCAAACTTCTTCTCCCACAGACGAGCCTGTATCTGGTCTCATTCACCGCGTTTTTTTTTCTCTCCGTAGACGAGCCCGTATCTGTCCTCATTCATCACCTCTTCTCCGTAGACGTGCCCGTAAGTCTCGGTCCAGACCTGCCCCTGGCCTCAGGTGCTGCTGACTCCTCCGCTTTCCTAATGGGCGTTTGTCATTTTTATGTGAAACTAAAAGCTCGGTTTAGGTTAAAGGTTAAAGGTTTTGGGGGATTTGAGAGTCGATATGGCTTGGATGTATAGAAAAAAAGCAGGTACTGATACTAAAAAAGTCACACAATTAGACCTGGAGTTGTGTTTTCGTTTTATTCACACGTTTAACACACAAATCCTGCAATATTTAGGCTCATTTCTGCTCCCAAATACACCAAAAACACTAATACAGTAGTCCAGGGAGTGCTCCAGTGCATTTTTAAACTCTATACACCTTTACTAGAATACTTTGGATAATTTCAGCCTTGGAATCGACCTTTTTCACAACAGCCGGAAGTGCCATGCTGTAGTTTTGCGGAATGTCCGATTAATGGTTTTCTGTGGCAAAATGTGTGTCGTATTCTCCAGCAGCTTCATAAATTTGCCCCATCACCAAATCTTCAACCAACAAGGTCCACAAAGGATAAACATGAAGAATTTATCCGCAACTATCAAGGTAAGAAAGACAAAAATGACGACGCATTAGATATATCCTAGAGATGTCTCGCATTTGAACTGCACAAATCTATCAATCTATGCCAGAGGTGCGGACTTGCAAGTCGTAACTTGGACTCAAGTCAGACTTGAGTCATTATTTTTAGGACTTAACACTTGATAAAAATGGACTAAGACTTGGGACTTGACTTTGATTTGAGGCCTGTGACTTGAGAAGACTTGAGAAGCACTTTTAAATCTTAATTCTTTCTATTCTGACTGTAATGATTCACTCTAAGAGCTTGTCAAGACATTTAAAAAGATTAAAAAAAAAGGCCTTTCTACAACTCTTATATACTCTATAAATACTCATAATATAAATATACTATGATTTTATTAGTACAATTTATCTTAAAAGTCATAAATTGCAAAAATCTAAGCTATATTTGGTACTTTGGTTTAAAGACTTGAAATGACTTGAAGCTCAAAGCAGACGACTTGGACTTGACTTGGACTTATGGACCCAGTGACTCGAGACTCGACTTGGACTTGCCTGTATTTGACTTGGGACTTGACTCGGACTTGAGGTCAAAGACTTGAGACTTACTTGAGACTTGCAAAACGACGACTTGGTCCCACCTCTGATCTATGTTTATATCGACATCATGAAATCGATTTTTAATTTTAATTGTAGAATCAGTCTGAGTGAACAAGTTACTTCTGTTTTATTCATGACCATAACATTAGTTTTGTTCAGTGTGTCACTAATGCGTCATCGTTGTTGTTCACCTTTAAGTTTTCGTCTTTCTTAGTTTGATAGTTGTGGATAAATTCTCCATGGAACATTGTTTATCCTTTTTATCCTTTGTGGACCTTGTTGGTTGAAGATTTGGTGATGGGGCAGATTTATGAAGCTGCTGGAAAATACGACACACATTTACACATTTTGCCATAAAAAACATTATCCTGAAGTTCTGCTAACCAACAGTGGGCCACTTCCAGCCAAAAAAGGTGAAAAAGGTCAATTCCAGAGCTGAAATTATCCAAATGATTCTAGTGAAGGTGTTTGGAGTTTAAAAACGCAGTGGAGCACTTCTTGTATTACCACATGACATCACAAGGTGGATCGGAGTGTTTTTGTTGTATCTGAGAGAAGAACTCAGCCTAAAGATGCGAGGGTCCGGCCGTTGTGCAAAAGGTTTATTGTCAATCTCAACTGAACTGAAGGTAAAAGGAGCTGTTAACTTGAAAACTACCACTGCGTGACATCACAAGGTGGAACAGAACATTTTGAGCTTTGGAGATGGAGACAGACTGATAATAAAGAGTTACTCAGACATGTGTGAGTGAAACAAAACACAACTCCAGGTCTGTTTTTGAGGAGTTCACAACATTATAACAAGACTTTAATCACACAAGAGTCAAATTTTTGTAACATAAGACCATTAATATTGCAATTCTTCTTTATTTTTTTTAATTTTTATTGCTTTTTGAAACCCCTCATATGATTATTGGGACATCTGAATTAATTTCTATATTGAGTCATACGTTCCGAACTTGCCCAAACAGGTCTCATCAAATGGCTCCCGGCGTATGTAATATTTAAATCCAGGTGAAAGGGTGAGGTGAGGTGTTAATCCTTAAATCCTCCGTAATCTGGATTGGTCTAAAGATGTTTTCATATTGTCCCAGTCAAACAAATCCTGACGAAATGATTTGGGTTTAATCCCCCACGCAGAGTCCACATCTGCTCAAAAGCACAGAGCACCACCACCACTGTCTGAAACGTGTGTGTTAATAATTGGAATAAATAAAGTCTAAAAAGGTATATTGTCACTACTACTACTACTACTACTAGTACTACTACACTATACATAATATTTGCACAGGTTGCAGTTTGGTTTAATTATAAGGTATCTAAGCATATACTATTATCACTGCTACTACAACTACTACTGCTGTTACTGCCGCTATTGTAACTATTACTACTATCACTACTCCAGCTACTACTGCGACTACTACTACTGTGCTGTTTGGCAAATGCAAAAAATATATGTATAAAATTCACAGTATATCATTCTTATCTTTAACACTTAGTTTCAATGCAGCATTTCTCCCAGTGAGTCTGACCTGTGTGTAGAGTTTTATAGTGTTATAATGTTAGTGTTACAGTGTTAGTGTTATAGTGTTACAGTGTTAGTGTTATAGTGTTACAGTGTTAGTGTTATAGTGTTACAGTGTTAGTGTTATAGTGTTAATGTTACAGTATTATAGTGTTACAGTGTCAGTGTTATAGTGTTAGTGTTAGTGTTATAGTGTTACAGTGTTAGTGTTATTATAGTGTTACAGTGTTAGTGTTATAGTGTTACAGTGTTAGTGTTACAGTGTTAGTATTATAGTGTTACAGTGTTATATTGTTAGAGTTACAGTGTTAGTGTTATAGTGTTAATGTTACAGTATTATAGTGTTATAGTGTTAATGTTACAGTGTTATAGTGTTACCATTACAATGTTAGTGTTATAGTCTTATAGTGTTGTAGTGTTATAGTGTTAGTGTTGAAGTGTTATGGTGTTGGTGTTACAGTGTTGTAGTGTAAGTATTGAAGTGTTCTAGTGTTAGTATTATAGTGTTATAGTGTTATATTGTTATAGTATTATAGTGTAGGGTGACCACATTTCCATTTGAGAAAACCCGGACACCTCCCACTTGTCCCGACCGGCACGGAAAACTGAGAATTTCTTGTACAAGTCATCGTTAAATGCACATTTGTGCTTCAGCGTGTGGCAGGCTGACCGACTGTTTGTGTCTGCTCGCTCCTTCTGAGTGCAGAGAGCTACGAGAGCCGCTCAATTTAATTACCCAATGAAAGATCATGCATCACTTTATGGAAAAAAAAAAAAGCCGGACGGCCAGGACAGGACACAAAAAATGGACATGTCCGGGGAAAAACAGACATTTGGTCACCATGTTATAGTGTTACAGAGTTAGTGTTATTGTTACAGTGTTACAGTGTTAGTGTTAGTGTTATTGTTATAGTGTTACAGTGTTACAGTGTTAGTGTTGTAATGTTAGTGTTATAGTGTTACATTGTTAGTGTTGTGGTGTTACAGTGTTATAGTGTTAGTGTTACAGTGTTGGTGTTACTATTACAATGTTAGTATTACACTGTTATAGTCTTATAGTGTTAGTGTTATAGTGTTGCAGTGTTATGGTGTTAGTTATACTGTTGTAGTATTAGTGTTATAGTGTTAGTGTTATAATGTTATAGTGTTTGTGTTACAGCGTTAAAGTGTTAGTGTTATAGTGTTAATGTTATAGTGTTACAGTGTTATAGCGTTAGTGTTACAGTGTTAGTGTTACTATTACAATGTTAGTATTACACTGTTATAGTCTTACAGTGTTAGTGTTATAGTGTTGCAGTGTTATGGTGTTAGTTATACTGTTGTAGTATTAGTGTTATAGTGTTAGTGTTATAATGTTATAGTGTTTGTGTTACAGCGTTATAGTGTTAATGTTATAGTGTTACAGTGTTATAGCGTTAGTGTTATAATGTTATAGTGTTGGTGTTTGTTAGTGTGTTGGTGTTATAATGTTGTGCCTATAGCTCTGTGTGTTTTCAGTGTAAACTTTGGAGACTCTGCCCTGACTCTGTCCTTGGGGATAAGAACTGGAAACCACAGCAGCCCAGTCTAGCCTCTTATCTGTATACGGAAATGTTCCTCTGATTACAAAACGCACATACTTAAAATACTATTACAATTATGTTTGATTCAAGAGTTTTGGACTTTAAACTCTAGATATTATAGTAGAATAGTTTGTGTATCCAGTGTGGTTCCGTCATCAAAAATATACTGAGACATGTGGATCAAGCTAAACCAATTCAAAGTTAAATGTGTTTTTTGTGTGTGCATTTTCTGTCTGAGACTATGATTACGTTTGTGACGTTTTAACAGTAAAATTCTGTTTCCTGTACATACCTAATATTAAGTTTTATAAAATAGGAATGCAAATTTGTGTTTTGAAGGTGCGCTGTGGAGAGGCGACAGAATGCATGTTTTTCTTGGCATTTTTGACCTTAAAACCACCTGTAATTGAATAAATGTAAGGCAGAGCTGTTTAATGTCATACTGTGGAACATTCCAGACAGTAATGACAACGGTAACGGCAACGGTATCAGTTTCATTACCATCATTTTAAAAAATCTGCAGGACATAAGGACCGAATATAAGATTATAATTTATTCATACCTAAATAAATTTGTTTGCTCAGCACAAATTAATGTGTGGTTGTATTTTCAATTTAATTCTATCACGATTTAAAACTAATAGTGTCTGTAATGTTTCTTTGAACTGTGTGGGGAGATTCCATTTTGTTCCGTTGTCACGTGATGCTCATAAGGGAGACCAAGACAACACGACAAGTCCGGCCGCAAGCGAATTGGTCCCAAAAAAAAACATACTAGCACTTCTGCAATTTGCAGCATTTTAACTTCAGACACACATTTGTTTACGTTTTACAGAAATGAAACTTAAAACCACATGGCTCTTTTGCAAAAACTATTAGCGCTCTTTGTGTTGCTGTTGTGGTTATCTTCTGTCGGACTAAAGGACACGACTCAGTGGAATATGAGTGTTTTTTCTGTGACAGAGGACATTCTGATGATGGTGAATCTGTTCTGTGCTTCTGTCGCTTTGGAGATGGTTCATGTTAAACTTTTCAGATATTATAAGTCTGCAGGTCATACGCACAGACCGTACAGCGGTGCAGCTTCGTAGCTCACCAAAGTTGCACTAAAACATTTTGGTAATACCGTATACCCCAGTAAAATCCTGAGAAGGTTTAACAATATCAAAATTTGGATACCGCCCAACCCTAATATACATAGAAACAAGCAGGTGACAGACCCCTAAACATAAAGTTACTTAGTCCACTTTTAATGGGAACCCTTACTTCTACACAAAACCATCTTTAAATCATCTTAAACTACAGCGATTACATTACAGTGTGACATTATTGCAGCATTTTAAGTCATATCCTATTGAGTTTTGTTTTGGTGGCCCAACCCAGTGCCCACCCCCGCCCACTGCTCAGGGTGGAGTGATCCATGTGTTTAATGACCTCATAAACTTTTTAATGCAGCCTCTGTCATCATGCACACATTATATTACACAATTACCACTGCCGCCACTGCCGCCGCCGCATTCTTAACATGTAAAGGACAGCCGAACGATTTGAGAATTGCGATTTATTTCATTCGTCAAGTATAAAAAGACGTAAACAGTAACACAAGTGACATTAAACATACAAGAAATGAATGAAAAGGAGCAGAAAGAAGAGTCGTCTTACGTTATCTTCCCCATTTCAAGACAAAACATGAATCAATCAATCACAAATATTCATCAATCATAAACAGAACATAAACACACAGTACATCAGATATGGTGCAATTATGACACACGAGCTCGCACATCACAATATATTAAATAAAGAGTAAAAAATAAAATAAAGAGTAAAAAATGTAAACGGTAATAATAAAAAAAAACTGTAATAATAATAAAAAAAAAACTAATAATAAAAAAAAAAACTAATAAAAAAAACAGTAATAATAAAAAAAAAAAGTAAAAAAAACGGTAATAAAAAAAAAATAAAAAAAATGTAATAGCAAGAGACAGGTGTCAAATAAGGCATAATTATATAAATGTATATGTACAAGTCAAAATAAAATAGAAAATAACTAAACTAACTAAAATTATCTCAGCTATAGAAACACATCCAGAAGAATTGACAAAACGAAATTTGAACTGACAAACTAATACAAGAATCACATTTTAGAGCGTGTTTGTGCAGATCTTAAGTACAGGGTGAGTCGTTTTTATGCAGGATGAGACTGGAGATTTTTTGGAGATAATTAAACTAGGGGAAAAAAAAAAAAAAAGAGCAGTTTTTGCGATTTGCCAATTGTTTCTATTCATTTTATTATGTTGTACTTATTTGTGTTGAATAGAAGTTCCTGTGTATTTTTCCTCATTACTGTATCCTCCATTATCCTCCCATCTTTCTTTCTTCTCTCTTGCTTTTTTAACCCCTCTCCCTCTTTTTCTTTTCCTCCCTCTCTCTACTGTCTCCCTGTTCACCCGTTTTTATGTTCCCACCTCTTCACTCCTCAAATCTTTCTCTCATTTTCTCTCTTTCCTAAACTCTTGTCCTCTCCTCTCACTTATTTTCTGACTCATTTTTTCATTTTCACTTTTGTATCTGCCCACTTTCTATCTCTCTCTCTCTCTCCACCCACCCCCCTCTTTCTTTTTGCCCATCTCCCCCCTTTTCTCTCTCTAATCTCTCTTCTTCTTTCCCTCCTCTTGCACTTTTTGTCTCTCTCTCTCTCTCTCTCTCTCTCTCTCTCTCTCTCTCTCTCTCTCTCTGCCTCCTCTCTCTTCTCTTCTCTCCTTTCTGCTTCTCTCTTCTTTCTGTCCCCTTCTCTCTAGTGCTTCGTCTCTCTCTCTCTCTCTCTGCCCCTCTCTTTCTTCTCTCACTCCTCCCTCTCTCCTTTCTTCTTCTCTCTCTTCTCTCTCTCGCCTGCTCTCTTCTTCTCTACCTCCTTCCTCCCTCTCATTTCTTCTCTTCTTCCTCTGTCCTTTCACTCTCTTCTCTCTCTCTTCTCTCTCTCTCTCTCTCCCTCTCTCCCTCTCTCTCACCCGCTCTCATCTTCTCTACCACCTTCCTCTCTTCCTTCTCCTTCTCTCTCCTTTCATCTTCTCTCTCTTCTTCTCTTCTCTTTCCTTTCTCCTTCTCTCTCTCTTCTCTCCCCTGTTCTCTTCTTCTCTCCCTCCTCCCTCTCCCTCCTTTCTCCCCTCTCTTGCCCACTCTCTTCTTCTCTACTCCTCTCTCTCTTCTCTCTCTCTCTTTCTCTCTTCTCTCTCTCTCTTTCTCTCTCTTTCTCTCTCTCCTCCTCGCCCTCTTTTCTCCTCTCTCTCTCTCTGTTACCCTCTATATATTCTTCTCTCCCACCTCCCTCCTCTCTCTTTTCTCCTTCCCTCTCTTCTCTTCCCTGTTCTCTTCTTCTCTCCCTCCTCCCTCTCTCTTTCTCCCCTCTCTTGCCCACTCTCTTCTTCTCTACTCCCTTCCTCCTCTCTGTCCTTTCTCTTTTTCTCTCTCTTCTCTCTTCTTTCTCCTCTCTCTCCATTCTCTTTTCTCTCTTCTCTCTTCTTTCTCCACTCTCTCCTTTCTCCTCTTTTCTCTCTCTTCTCTCTTATTTCTCCTTTCTTCTCTCTCTCGTCTTCTCTTCTCTCTCCTTTCTTCTCTTCCTCCTCTCTCTCCTTTCTCGTCTTTTTCTCTTCTTTCTCGTCTCTCTCCTTTCTTCTCTCCCTCCCCGCCCTCTTTCTCCTCTCTCTCTCTGTTACCCTCTATATATTCTTCTCTCCCACCTCCCTCCTCTCTCTTTTCTCTTTCCCTTTCTCTCTCTCTTCAGCTCTATGCCCTATTACATCATCCCTCTCTCCCTCCCTCTCTTCTTCTTTCTTCCTTTTCTTCCTTCTCTCTCGTTCATCCCCTCAGCAGTGTCAGTATCAGTCATATGTTGGAGGCGTCAGTCACTTCACTCTTTCTTTTAGTGTTGTGGAGCACGCGGGACGATGAGAGACTCGCTCGCGGGATAAAGAGGCTTTTGTGTGGCTCCAGAGTCCAGTCACGAGCGCGCGCTGTGCTCTGGCGCCATCTAGTGGACGCTTTAAGCAGGTTCAGGACCTTGGAAAATACTGAATAAGCTTTTAATGCAGGGGTGTCAAACTTATTTTGGTCTGGGGGCCGTATCCAACCGACTTTGATCCCAAAGGGGCCAGATCAGAAAACTCATGTCATATAAACCCCAAAAATAACAATAACTTCAAATATTTGTGCAGAGAAACGCAAATCTATTACAGAAATCTTTTTTAATTGATGAACTCTTTCTTATTATAATATTATAATATTATGAACAACCTGAAACTTGAAGAAAAATGTAATTTCAACACAATGTTTTAACAATAACTTGTATGCAAACAGGAATGAGTCAATTTTTCTTGGAAAATCCTGCACTCAGCTCCACTTTTCTCATTTTGGACATTTTTCTGATGAGGGTGTCACGGTCAACAGTCAAAACGATCGTCCTTTAAGAGCGTTTGGAAAGAGACAAGTCTTCATTTGAGCTGCTCTGATGCTGCTGTGATAAACACAGCAGAAAATTACCAATATTTTAATAGAAAATATAATTTAATTAAAAAATAAATTTTTGTAGAAAATCACCCAAGGGCCACATTAAAGGTCTTGGAGGGCCGGATCTGGCCCCCGGGCCTTATGTTTGACACCTGTGTTTTAATGTTTGTATGTAATCGTTTTTTTTTACCTTTTATCAAAAATTTTAATCCTATTTCTTCCCGCACCATTTCGAGCATCGATTTTAATTTGTATTTGAGTCACTTTTAGACTCAGCCTGAACAGATTCCTCCCCCTGGATTCAACTTTGTGCCACTTTCCTATTCTTCTTCACATGACACAGCTCAAAACCTTTTTGTTTTGTTTAAGAGTGAGTCAAAATATTAATGTATCGACTCACTTATACCAGCATCAAACTCACATTTCAGGAAGCTGGATTCTGGATCACAGTTAACATTGTGGTAAATGGGGTTTGTCTCATTTGAAATGGACAATGGGATTCTGATCCGGATCTGATCCAGAAGACTGATTTTATCTCAGTTTATATAAAAAATGGGGGTAGTCCTTGGCGGAGGTCTGCGCTCTCTGAGTGCTTTTCTAGTTTTTATTTATTTGAGTATCGTTTTCCACAGGAACTAGGAAATAGGAGCACATTTCTCCTGCTTTGGCCTTGCTGCACTGGATTTAAAGATTCTGTTGATGGTTTTTAAATGGTCTCTCTCTGAGCTTCTGTCTGTAGAACCTTGAGATCAGCAAACCAGATGATGCTCCAAGGTCCAGGCGAAAAACGAGAGCGGACTGGGCTTTCGCTGTAGTTTGTCCCGGACTCTGGAACGGTATTCCTCTGGGAATTAGAACAGCCCCATCTTTAAATATTTTGTATTAAAGATGTACATTGCCTTGAGTCTGACTGTACGATACTTATCATGATTCACGTATCACAATTCAATATATCATGATAAATCCCGATACTAAAACAATTACTGAAAGTGCCGAGGTTCTGTAGCGCCAGTGAAATTTATTTATTTATTTCGGTCACAGGTATATTTTGACATTAATTCAGACAGTCATATGTAACGCACACAGACCGAAAAGGTGGAGGCTGAAGCTTAACATTATTATGCCTACCTTTTATTCCTTTATCAGACCGTCGTCTTTAGGGATAGGCATGATTAGTCGATTAATCGATAATTGATCACTAAGAATTTCATCGATTACGTTAATTTTAATCGACAAACCGAATGTAGGTTGCTGTGTGTAGCGTGACCAAACAGGTGTGTACATGTGTCTCTGCATCAGAAGGAGCGAGACACAAACAGTGGGTCAGTCTGCAACGTACCGAAGCACAAATGTGTATTTAACGATGATTTGTACAAGAAATTCCAGGCTTTCCGTTGCGTTCGGGACAAGTGTGAGTCCATGTGCACAGTGTATAAAGCAGCACATATGTTTCAGTGTCCAGTGGGAAAAAGTTTTTCCAGGTGAGAGTCGCTCAATGTCGATGACGAGTCCCCACCTCCCTCCCCCCGTACGCTGTCCTGGTTTTGACAAACGCAAATATGGTCACACTAACCTGTATTCACCTGAGTCATGTCTTTTAACCTGACAGAAGTTGAACCACATCAGCGACACAAGAGCTGTAGTTTTATCTTCGCTTAGTTTATGCAAATTAGTGATGTGGTTTTAAGTTTCGTTTCTGTGAGAGTTGCGCAAAACTGAATTAAACTGAATTAAACACATTATAATGTCAAACGGATCGATGTGACTCTAGAGTGGTTACGGTTTATATGTCGTAAAGTTGAATTTATTAATGCAGATTAGTAGTGCAGATAGTAATAATAATGATGTTCATTTTAATATAAAAACATTAATGATTAATCGATAATCAATCGTTAATTCTTCCCACGATCGATTAAGAAAATTTCATCGAATGCCCATCACTAGTCGTCTTGACATCAGTTCATCTTCATAAATACAGCAGGAGGAAACAAACAAATCAGAAACAGAACAACAAAGTTCTACAGCACAAACGAAGTCTCATAATCCATGTATCTGTCCAGAGTTAAACATTTAAACTTCTTTATAAAGTGAAAGAGACTGGTGCACAATTTTAGGTTTTCTATATAATTGTTCCAAAGCTCCAGCCCTTTAACAGATTTACAAAATTTCATAATGTTTGTTCTGATTTTCTTTTTGATTAACACGGCTGTGCCTCTGAGCTCATATTGGCTCTTTCGGATTTTGAACATGTTCTGTAAAAGATTTTTTAGATCTTTGTAAAATGTGGTGTGAGACTGTGTCGTCACGATCACATGTATTTATTCATTTATGTGCAGAGCCGTGAATCTGAGTAATCGAATCGTTGAAGCTCTAGTGTGTTCGGTGAGGAGCTCTGTCAGATTAACCTCTAAACTGTGGAGACACTGGCACTCTTGTCTGTACACATTATAACATGCACTATATTTACATTTTTTATTCTTACTGTTTTCTTTTTAATACTATGAACCAAGATATTACATGTTAATAAAGATTGAATTGCGAATTTATCATCAATTACTTATAATAATACTGTCAATTTACACCTTTAAGAGAACACAATTGTATGAAATATAATTAATTTCATACAACTTTTCAAAATCACGAGACCAGTGAATGATACTAATGGATTTTTCTGAAAAATATTATTTAAAATATCTATTCGGATCCATTTTGAATCGATTTGAGTATTGTGCAATGAAGTATCTTGATATATCACTGAATTGATTTTTATTTTTTTTTTTTACACTCCTAATTTGTATACACAAGCTGAGTGGGACATTTGTATTTTATTGCTTTACTGTGTTTGTCTTTGTATTTTATTGCACTTTGTATTGCCTTTGTGGTTGTTTTTAAATGTGCTTTGTAAATAAACCTGATTAAACTTGCCATTTAAGCACAAGGAGTAGAAAAAAGTCCTCCTATTTTGGGATTAAGTAGTAATCTGCTATACCTGCAGAAAACAAGTAATATACAATTTAGAAAAATCAGATCCCAGTTCAGTTCCTCTACCAACCTCTAGGTGGTGCAATAGCCTTTACTATCATCTACTCTTTGGCCTTTGATTATGACATATTCATGGCGCTTAGAATGAATGAAAGAATGAAAATTTGTATTGTTGGCATAGCAATTAACAATTTAAAACAAAATATTGCATTATTGGCGTAGATGAGTGGAGTTATTCACACTTAACTTCACAAATAGTGTCGTTTCTTAGAGCAACATTTACTCTGTATTGGTCTTGCTCTTGTATATTTATTTTCTACATGGATTTTTGGTCTGTAAACTTTTGAAAAATACCTTACCTTTTCTTTTGATACGATCATAAACGATGCATTTTGTGCCTTCTTTGTCATTATTTTTAGTTTGTACGACCATAAACGAAAGCAAAACAAAAAACCTCTCATTTTTCTCATTCTCATTTTGCACAAAAAAACAAATCTTTACATTTTTCTCATTCGCATTTTGCTTATTTTAATACGATAAACATCTGTGCCTTCTTTATCATTATTATTAGCTCATCTGACCATAGTATAATACATTTATTTGACTTTACGTAAATCTTTAGTAAAGTTGAAACTATGTCATGACGAACATAGGTGGGTTAATACACATTTTTCTCTTTTTTCCAGTCCTTTTCGAGAAATGTCCCTTTCTCT
Source organism: Boleophthalmus pectinirostris (assembly GCF_026225935.1). Classification (NCBI taxonomy): domain Eukaryota; kingdom Metazoa; phylum Chordata; class Actinopteri; order Gobiiformes; family Gobiidae; genus Boleophthalmus; species Boleophthalmus pectinirostris. Next base: position 33,532,389 of record NW_026571541.1, read on the forward strand.
TGTGTACAGTTTATATCGAGTATGTGTATGATTATTGTTTCTCTCTTGGCACAAACTCAAAATAAAAGAAACAAATCAAAATAATGTTATAAATACTAAAACTAATGTCGAAACTACACAGATAAGAGTAGTTATAATGCGCTTTTAGTTGTGCTTCAGGTAACGTATAGAGACATATTTTTTGTTGTTGTTTTCAGATTCGTATCTCGCCTTTTGGAGGAAGCTCGAGCGACTTCCTGTTAACGTTTGTCATCGCCGCTCACACTTCCCTCTTAAACTCTTTCAACACTGTAAACGTTTAGCTTCAAATGATCAGTCCACCGTAAAGAGTCTGAGAGGCGGCTGTGAACGAGACAATGACAGAACCCAACGTAGAGGTACTTTTGTCTCACGCTTTTCTGGGTTATTGGGTCGTGTGTGCATGGAAAGGGTTAAATGGCCAAAATATCTCATAAATAATCCTATATCCTATCATTTTTTACACGGTTTAAGCCTAAATATGCTTTGGTTTGTGAGTTAAACGTGTGTGAATGAAACAAAACACAACTTCAGGTCTGTTTGTGATGAGGAAACTACATTATAACACACTGTAGATTAGAAAATAGAGTAATATTTTGAGATTTATTTGTACATTTTGTTTTCAGTTTTCAGAGCAGAGAAACTGAAATAAAAACTGACCAACTAATACAAGAATCCCCTGTGTTTCAGTTTCTAGAGGACATTATTTTATCTACATAGTTTTTGTAATTACAGTGGGCTTGGATGTTGCATTTACTTAAAAAAAAAAATACTGTATAAAAGTGACTGTTTCTGAGTTGAGCAACAGCGGTGTGGTAGGTGAACTCTGCGCTACTGCTTTGTCCATTTTCACGCATAATTTGCATTCAGAGTTGTGTGCTACGGAAGCTGGGATGGCTCATGACAAACGCAAATGCCGCGACAAATACAAACGCGACAACACAACAAAAAGCGACAAGAAACCAAAAAAAGCCACAATGGAAGTGACCGCGGGACTCTATTTTTCCATGAACCAAGCGAAGCGTTAAAGGGCCCATCTCATGCAAAATAACTCTCTTCACGTTGTATCTTCTGCACATAAACAAGCACAATTTGGGTTTTGCAACATTCATTACACAATAGTTATGAGATGTGGGACCAGGAACTAGGGATGGGCATGATTAGTTGATTAATCGATAATTGATCATTAAGAATTTCATCGATTACGTAAATTTTAATCGACAAACCGAATGTAGGTTGCTGTGCGTAGTGTGACCAAACAGGTCTGTACATGTGTCTCTGCATCAGAAGGAGCGAGACACAAACAGTCGGTCAGTCTGCAACGTACCGAAGCACAAATGTGTATTTAACGATGATTTGTACAAGAAATTCCACTCTTTCCGTTGCGTTCGGGACAAGTGTGAGTCCATGTGCACAGTGTATAAAGCAGCACATATGTTTCTGTGTCCAGTGGGAAAAAGTTTTTCCAGGTGAGAGTCGCGCAATGTCGATGACGAGTCCCCACCTCCCTCCCCCGTACGGTGTCCTGGTTTTAACAAACGCAAATATGTTCACATTAACCTGTATTCACCTGAGTCATGTCTTTTAATCTGACAGAAGTTGAACCACATCAGCGACACAAGAGCTGCTTTTTTAATCTTCGCTTAGTTTATGCAAATTAGCGATGCGGTTTTAAGTTTTGTTTCTGTGAGAGTTGCACAAAACTGAATTAAACACATTATAATCTCAAACGGGCTGATGTGGCTCTAGATTCGTTACAGTTTATATGTCGTAAAGTTGAATTTATTTATGCAGATTAGTAGTGCAGATAGTAATAATAATGATGATCATTTTAATAAAAAAACGTTAATGATTAATCGATAATCGATCGTTAATTCTTCCGACGATCGATTAAAAAAATTTCATCGAATGCCCATCCCCAGTAGGCAGCCTATCTATGACCCCAGCCCACTGCATAACCCACATCCCCACTGTATTTGACGGCTCCAACACAAACAGTTGTAGACAGTAATCTCCCGTTACCGTCTCGGCCAAATGGTGTCGTCTCAGCTGCTCCTGGCCGGGACCCCCTCGCCCGCAGCGTGAACGGACACTCCCTCCAGATTGGCCCGAACGTGTCGAGGGGGGGCGGGCCTTACCTCTATTTTTAACCCCTCCGTATCAGAACAGCTGTCCCCACATCTCCGCTGTCACCCAAAAATCAACCAATCGCGGCGCAGCGTCACCCCCCTGGGCCTGGTTTTCCATTGCTCTCATTGTGCGGCTTCTAGCTCCCCGGACAGCTTCAGAAGACACATTTTCAGGAATATTCGGGATATTTTTCCACATTTAACCTCATAAATTAATCCAGGAGTTTCAGGTAATTCGACTTTTCGGCGTTTGCGTTGGTTTTTTTGAAGTCGCTGTACTATTTTTAGACGCCCGCATGGATTGAATGAGTGAAACTGTGTCTTAAAGTAGAATTATACTTTTTATTTTTCTTAGTATTTTGGTCATTGTTAGATAAAATATATGTATTAAATGACCAGATGCCGGCGAGACTGACGGACAGATGGAAGATACATGTTCAGGTAGCCATGCTTACAGCGAGAACAAGGGGATTATGGGTAATGTAGTCTTGAAATACTGGAGAAAAACCTGGCACTGATTCTAGTAGTTTCCAGTGGAGTTTTGATGTAGTTTTATCGGTTAAACGAGGCAAACTTGTAGAGATTCGGCTTCATATTATTGACAAAAGCTGTACCTTTAGCTTTAGCTTCTGTCCGCTTTTGTCTGCAATGACAAGTTAAGGTCTGGGGTTGTAGAAAAAGGATAAATGTTCATCTATACAGAGTGAGAGTCTGAATAATCGTGATTTCAATATTGACCAAAATAATCGTGATAATGATTGAATGACTAATAATAAAGTGTTACTCAAACGTGTGTGAATGAAACAAAAGTCAATTTTGTGTTATATTGGAGCTTTGATACAAAACTATTATTTTTTTTAGTTATACGATGCTTTTATTCAGCATTTCTTGCTCTCAATAAAACCCAAAACACTTTGTTATTGATAATTTATGCAAAACTTTCAAATTGAAAATAAATTGAGGCTATAAATATGAATCTTAAGAGCAGTTTTGTGATGTGTAAAACATAAAAAAATACTTTGTACATGAAATAATGCATAGAAAAACATAAATGTATCCAAAATAAAGTATATATCCATCTGTTCTACAATATCAGTATTAAAAAAAACAAAATAGACATACTTATTTATATGAAAAAATATCCCAAAATAAACTTTAACTCGATTATATGAGTTTGGAGATCGTTTGACACCCAAATCAAAATTGCGATCAAAATTAAATTAATTGCACTGCCTTAAGTCTGTCTTAATCTCCAATGCTCAAAATGCTCTTGTATTTCACCTTGTGATGTCATGTAGTGGTAGTTTTTGAGTTAACAGCTCCTTGTACCTTTTGTTGAGTAGAGATTTGAAATTTAAGGGCTGAAATCATCCAAATGATTTTACAGAAAGTGCATGGAGTTTAAAAACATAGTGTATAGGGCTGGGTATCATTAAGAAGTCGCCGATACAATACAGTGCACTTTCGATTCGATACAGTGTATTTCAAATTGATTCGATATGGTTCAGTAAAAAATAAAGGTTAAATCATGTCTGTGATACTAAAAGTCTTTTTTAAATCACTTCTTGTGCAAAGTTCATAAGAAACACAAACATTTTAATCTTCAAGACAGTGAAAATGTGTGAAATGTGTCGCATAAATGAGTTTCCTGCCACTAAACAAACAACAAAACTGTCGCTCTGTAGCAAAATAATTGAGTAAAATATACATAAAAATACTCTTGGCGATATATTACGCTATTTTCTGATCTGTTATGATGTTGTTTCCTCATCACAAACAGACCCGGAGTTGTGTTTTGTTTCATTCACACACGTTTAACACACAAACTCTGCGTATTTAGTCTAAGTTCTTCTTTCAAACTGAAAACTCTGTTCCAACTTGTGATGTCATGTGGTAATTTTTTGTTTTTAAACTCCACACATCTTCACTAGAATCATTTGGATCAGTTCTGCTAAGTTGAAAACTACCACTACATGACAAAAAAAAAAAAAAAAAATACTCTTGGCGATATATCATACAGTAGCCCACGATATCGTTACCGTATCATCACATTAAACGATATGATATGTCGATATTTCAATATTTTTGCACACCCCTATGTATTACCGCATGACATCACAAGTTGGAACCAAGTGTTTTTCAGTCTGAGAGATGAACTCAGCCTAAATATTTAGAATTTGTGCGTTAAACATGTGAATGAAACAAAACACAGCTCCAGGTATGTTTGCGATGAGGAAACGTAGATTAGAAAATTGCACAACATGGGCTCTTTAAGCTACGTTAGAAAGTTATTTCCTTCTGAAAAACAAACCTGGAGTTGTGTTTTGTTTCATTCACCTTTGAGTAATCCTCTATTATTAGTCTGTGCCCGTTTCAAAACACAGTTGCACACTTCCTGTATTACCACATGATGTCACAAAGTGGAACAGAGTATCAGCCTAAATATGCAAGATTTATGTTTTGTGTGAATGAAACAAAACACAAACAACATTATTAAAAAACAGATCATAAAATAGTGTAACAAACCCTTTAAAGACCAGTGATGACGCCTTAATTTGACTCTGTTTTCGTTTTCTCTCCTTGTTTGTTTGTTTTACTCGTTGTCGCCGGGACGTTGCGAGATTGTTGTCGGTGCAGATGCGATGGCCGGTGTCTCCCCGGTGTGTGAGGCATGCTGGGAGTTTTTAGGGTCTTAGTCACGAGCCATTTGACTGTTAACGCCGAAACAAGACAAACAGCTGCTGCTCAAACCGAGAGGGATGAGAGAGAGAGAGAGAGAGTTTTAAAGTGGGACTTCAGCTGTGGTCAGTCAACAAGGGAGAAAACATGACACATGACCTACATACTGTGTCGATATCAAAAGAAGTGAAAAATACATACTAATCGATACTAAAACAAATATCGAAACTAGATATTGATCTGAGCCAGGGTCAATTTTTGGAGACCCGCATCTGTCCAGTACAGCACCACACCCGCCCGTTAACCTGTGATTATATCAAAGTTAAATCCGTACCCGCCCAGACACGTTAACTTTCAAAACAAACCAGGACTAAACCAGGACTAAACCAGGACTAAACCAGGACTAAACCAGGACTAAACCAGGACTAAACCAGGACTAAACCAGGACTGAACCTACGCCGTGTCATTAGCAGATTATAAATATAAACATGCTGTAACTGCCAAGCCGATCGCCAGGACTGAACCAGGACTGAAACCAGGTCTAAACCAGGACTAAACCTGGTCTAAAACAGGTTTAAACCAAGACTGAACCAGGACTAAACCAGGACTAAACCAGGACTAAACCAGGACTAAACCAGGTCTAAACCAGGTCTAAACTAGGACTGATCCAGGACTGAACCTGGTCTAAAACAGGTTTAAACCAAGACTGAACCAGGACTGAACCAGGACTGAAAACCAGGTCTAAACCAGGACTAAACCAGGACTAAACCAGGACTAAACCAGGACTAAACCAGGACTGAACCAGGTCTAAACCAGGACTGAACCTGGTCTAAAACAGGTTTAAACCAAGACTGAACCAGGACTGAACCAGGACTGAACCAGGTCTAAACCAGGTCTAAACCAGGACTAAACCAGGACTGAACCAGGACTGAACCAGGTCTAAAACAGGTTGTTGTGTTTTATGTAATAAACATCCATCATTCAAAGAAAAGTGGACGTCCTGGACACGCGTAAAGTATTTTTTTCCCATTCATCGTTCATTTGATTCTCCTGGCCCGCCCACGTGTGATCACTACCCGTATAATTCCAGAATACGACTCTAATTTGAGCAGGTATTGATAATTTAAAAAAAAAGTCCCATTCACAGGACAGAAATGAAGCTTTCCTGAATAGTTTTAGAATGATCTTGAGCTGTTTCAGAACAAGTGTAAAAGCACAGAGACACAGATATAAGGCCACATAGTAAAAATAAAAGAAAATACTGTGATTTAATGTTGAAAATCACATTCTGTTGTCTTAATAAAGTCTTAGTATGGAAATTAAGTTGGACATTTTCATAACACTACTGGCTATTGCAAAAAATGGCATTAAGAAGTGTTTTTACAGTCCTTTTTGTTAGTTGCCGGTGTAATTACATTTAAGATAGTAGTTTAAGTCTCTGTAACTGATTTTTACCGTCTTAAAAAACATGAAAAACAGACCTAGTTAATTTTAAACCTCTTGCAATAGTCTAAAGTTATTCCTCACTTAATCTTATGCATTAAGAGCATCTTAATTACTCACCACGATGATTTTATAAGCAATTTTCACAACTTTCGAAACTGTCAGAGATCAGAGTTTTGGTTCACGGTCAGCAACTAGCATGCCAACAGCGCACGTCCTTATTCTGTGAGCGTAAAATGTTGTATAATTAGACGCAGACGGCACACGGCGGACTTGTTTTGACCTGAAGAGCCTCTCACGCAATGCATCCGTGATCTGATTGGATTAAATTTAAGCCTAAACAATATCGTTATAAGTGATCGTTCATACCTCTCTTAAACCACTTTGGTCGCTCCGTGTCTGACCCTTCGCTCCGCGGTCCAGTCTAATCCCAAAATAAAAGCTGTTAGTCATCGCGCTAATTCGGACCGTGATACAAACGCTCAGATGTCCCAGCGCCAGCGAAGGGGTCACGGCGCAGAGGGCAAAGACGGGCTGCTGGTTTCTTATCTACTGTCCAAGGCATTTTCAGGTCGAGATAAAGAGAGGAATGAGCTACAGTATGTGGGTCGGGCGGCTCTGTGCTCTGGGGTTGGTGGGTATTTGTTTGGTACGTTTAAGGAAGTCTGGAGTGGAGTAGGGGCAGCGAGTGATGATTATTTTAGTTGCAAAGATAGTCCACTTCTTTATACAGACTAAGGGAGTGTGACTAGGGATGGGCAGTCGAATTAACGATCGATTATCGATTAATCATTAACGTTTTTATATTAAAATTATCATCATTATTATTACTATCTGCACTAATCTGCATAAATAAATTCAACTTTACGACATATAAACCGTAACGACTCTAGAGCCACATCAGCCCGTTTGACATTATAATGTGTTTAATTCAGTTTTGTTCAACTCTCACAGAAACTAAACTTAAAACCGCTTCGCTAATTTGCATAAACTCAGCGAAGATAAAACTACAGCTCTTGTGTCGCCGATGTGGTTCAATTTCTGTCGGATTAAAAGACATGACTCAGGTGAATACAGGTTAGTGTGACCATATTTGCGTTTGTCAAAACCAGGACACCGTACGGGGGGAGGGGGGCGGGGCCTCGTCATTGACATTGCGCGACTCTCACCTGGCAAAACTTTTTCCCACTGGACACAGAAACATATGTGCTGCTTTATACACTGTGCACATGGACTCACACTTGTCCCGAACGCAACGGAAAGAGTGGAATTTCTTGTACAAATCATCGTTAAATACATATTTGTGCTTCGGTACGTTGCAGACTGACCCACTGTTTGTGTCTCGCTCCTTCTGATGCAGAGACACATGTACACACCTGTTTGGTCACACTACGCACAGCAACCTGCATTCGGTTTGTCGATTAAAATTATCGATGAAATTCTTAATAATCAATTATCGATTAATCGACTAATCATGCCCATCCCTAAGTGTGACCAATCGCGTTCAGCTTCATATTAGACGTACGAATGTATTTATGGACAAAATGGCAAAATAAAAACACCAGGATCACGTCGAGCGGATTAACACGAACAGTTTAAGACCAAATGACGAGGCTCACTGCAGCAGATACAGAGAGAGGAGAGAGGCTGACAGTTTTTCAATGTGAAGTCAATTGCAGCCAGAGTTGATGGAGCCGGAAGCGACCCCACGACCACTTCCTATTTGGAACGTGGTCACTGGTGGGTTAGCTATGTCCATTTATACATGTGTAGAAATCCCTCAATTGTCCAGAGAGAATCCATGACAAAGGAAAAAGTGAATTTGTCAACTGGACAAACGTTTATTTAGGTCGAAATAAATAAACGTTTGAAATTTAATTTCTCCTTTGCCGTCCTTTTATACTCAGGGTTTCCGCAGTTATGAAAATCCTGGAAAAGTCATGGAAATTGAAACTGTATTTTTCCAGGCGTGAAAAAGTCATGGGATTTTGTAAATTCAATGAAAGTTTGGGAAAAGTCATGGAATTTTAGCATCTCTTTCACGCAACTAAATCGTTCTGTTAAGTTTTCATGAGGCTCTTCTGATTATTTCTGAACATCTGCGCCTTTTGTTTAAAAGAGACGAAAATAAATCCACTGACAGTACCGTATTTTCAGGGCTATTAGGTGCTCTGGATTGTAAGACGCACTGTCATTAAATGATCTGTTTTCGAACTTTTTTTTACGAATAAACCGCACTGGACTTTAAACGAAACACAACAGTGTGATGGGTGAGGTTTTGTTTGTTTGTGTCGTTCACGGTGACTCTGGGCTTTGTTCAGTTGTGGCGTGTAGGGAGGGTGCTGTCTGGGACCAACGGATTGTCGGCGTGTTCGCAGTGACTCAGTTGTTCAGTTGTGTCTAGAAGTGGCACATTGCGCTCGCTTTTTCGGTTCGTTCCTCCGTTCCGTTCCTCGTCGGCGTGGAGTGATGAGTGTGGCTGTGGGTGTTTTTCGCTGTGCGGTCGCTGTCTGCTCCGTGTGTGTTTGTGTGTTCTGCGGGTGGTGCGGCTTTGTAGTTTACTGAAGTCGTGCTGGGACACCCGAGTGGATTCGTGTATGGGCGCTCTGGATTGTGGGGCGCACGGCCTTTTTTTGATGCGGTTAGAGGCTTAAGAGCGCGCCCTATAGTGCGGAAAATACGGTATTTTGAATATTAAAAAACTATAATCCCAAACCATAAGGTGAGTGGAAAGGATTAACATTTCATATTTGGCCCTAAAAGTCTGATAAATTCTACACATGTAGGTGTCGTAAAGTCATGGAAAAGTTTTTAAATTTTGTCAGTGAAAAAGAGTGGGAACCCTGTATAAAGTTTATGGTTGCAAACTATATTTTCTTCTTAAAATATAGCCATTTTTACCCATAAAAGTTCTGCTTGTCTTGATAATGATATTTTGAAATGAGATATGTTCCACAGTATGGCATTAATTATATCCATCGCCAGTTCTCCGTGGAGACGAGCAGGCTGTGCCACCGAATCCAAATCCGGTTTATTTATAAAGCACTGATAAAAATAACAAAGTTGACCAAAGTCCTGCACAGAAACATAAAAACAGATCTATATATTTTTTCATTGTATTATACAACAATCTCAAAACTAGTAAAAGCCAAAGAAAAGTGATTTAAAAGCAGGAAGAGTCGGCTTGTCTTATGTGAATAGGCCAATTTGACCTGTGGAAACGCGAGTCTGCTGATGGTAAGAATGCATGATTTTCCAGGCATTAGTTTAGAAATAAAAACACCTGCAGTTAAATAAATGCCGTACTGTGAGCATGGCTTCCTTGTCTCTTGCTCTAGTTTATTCTGTATTGAAAAACCCTAGCCCTACTCACTCTAACCGCTTCAGTGAGCCCCGTCCTTTTGGTCTAAAAATGTTTGTATTCATCTTTCCTACATGATCCTGGTGTTTTGAATTTGTACATAATTTCCTATTCCTCCAAATATTCCCCTCGATGAGCTTCATTTGACTGGATCCGAACATTATGGGTGACGTCACACTCCCTTACTCCACTTCTTTATACTGTCTTTGGTTGGGGCTGATAGTTGCTATGTTTGTACTGTGGTCATCTTTTAGTTAGTTAGTTAGTTGTCATGCCTCATTAGAATTGTTGAAAGTTTGTGTACTGAATTATCTAGTCACTTTAGCTATAGGATAAGAATGTACATCAATATAAGGGTTTATTGTTATTACCGTATTTTTCGGTCTATAAGGCGCACCGGATTATAAGGAGCATTAAGCAAAACGGACGATACTTGAGACTGATTCTTAGCCCAGGTTTTAGTGAATGTGTATTATGAATGTGAATGTGAGTGGATCATTCAAGTTTGTTTTTTTATTTTCCTTCGAGGATGACTCAAATTGAGAAATAATGCGTTTAATTCAGCTTTGCGCACATTTGTTTACGTTTTACAGAAACTTAAAGCCACATGGATAATTAGCATAAACTATAAGCGCTGATAAAACGGATCGCTTCTTGTGCGCCGATGCGGCCAGCTTCTGTCGGACTAAGGACCGTAAATTGGGCTTTACTCTGCCAAGTCGCTGTAATAATCCATCAAGGGGCGCGGCTTCGTAGTTTACCAAAGTCGTACTAAAACATTTTGACAGATTTTTGAGCACCGTGTACCACATAAAATTAGTTTGAGGTCAGTAAGCACAACCAGAATTCATACATAAAGTGCACGATTGATTTTTGAGAAAATTAAAGGATTTTACTTGCGCCTCATAGTCCGAAAAATACGGTATTTATAAACGAGTCAAAACCTACAATGATCTGGAACCTTTATGCTGTTGCTTTGTACTCCATATGAATGAAAGTGTGAAAATTTGCGAGATGTTTTGACGTTTCCTCTGCGTGATTGTCTGTCGTGGTCTGTACATAAATCCTCATGTGTTTCATGTCTGTGTCTTGTGACTGTTCCTTCAGCGTGTCCCTCATCACCTCAGCCCATGACCCAGCGTCTCCAACATGGCTTTCTCATCTCGCTTTTCCTTCTGGGAGCAAAAGGGAAGTTTTTGTCTTTGGATGAGCACTGCACGGCTTTCCCCCGCACTAACCCGACACGCAAACCATCCCGCTCCATTCTCACGTGTTAAAGGTGCACTGTGGAACTTTTCTGGCGGAGGGTTCGTCATTGATGTGTCTGGAATGTTCCACGGTGTGACATTAAACAGCTCAATTACAGGTGGTTTTATAGCTCAAAAATGCAGAGAAAAACCTGTAACTTGGTCTGGTTTGGTCTCTGTGAAGATAGAAAGTTTAAAGCCATACTGTGAAACAATCCAGACAAAGCAAAAGTTACACAGTGCACCTTTAACTTTGTCATTTTCAGTCATTTTTCCAGAAATTTGAAGTGTTATAACATCACGTGTAGGGCTGCAACTTCAGATTATTTCAATAATCGACAAGTCAGCGATACATTTTAAAAATTGATTTTAGTCAAGTGATAATTTTTAGTTTCTCGTGAAGCTTTTTGAATACATTAGCAACAGAATAAAGCTTAAAATATGGTGACTGACACCTTCAAAATAGAGAATATTAATGAATAAAGTGCATTATTGAGGAAAATCTCAAATTGTTTATCCTTTTTTTTAGACATTTTTGACATTTTGATTTAATAATGTTACTGTCTGTGTTTAAAAAAGTTCTTTGCGATGTTCTTTAGACTCTGTACACTCCAGAAAATAATTACAATTATCAAATACAACTTTTTTTTATTCTTTATATATTTTTTATTATATTTGCAGCCCTAATCAGTTGTGTGTTTTTAACTAACTTCGTGGCATCGTTTTGAATCGCACTGCCTTTGCTGTATCACATTAGCGGTTTACTTGTGTATGTGTGTGATTTTTAGACAAATAAAGTGTGTTTTTGCTGTATTTTGTGTTTAAATGAGTGTAAATCGTGCATGGTTTGTTGTTTTGCACGGTGTGAAGTGGACTAAATGTATTTTGATAAATTTTTTTTTACACCTTTAGATTAAACATGAGAATACCCCAGCAGCTAAAAGTGTAAGTGCTCTTAAACCAGTTTTGTTTTTATAAATGACATAGTTAAATATTGATACTTTGCAGTAGACGTCATTAAAATTCCCTGTTGGTGTGATGCTAACTGTAGGCCCTGCTGTGTCTGAGGCTGTTAGACTTTAATCTGAGCTTTGTTTTAAACACAGTCTGACCTTAAAGACCTGACTTGGCACAAATCAGCTCACCTGTTGTAGTTTCAGCTGTTTAAACTTGTCACTCCAAGTCCCGAGTGCGGCGTGTCACCATGGTAACTGCTATAAACATTCCAACATAGAGATAAATGTAGAACACCCCCTACCTGATGTCACTGCAAAGAATTTATTTTACTGTACAATAACAATAACAGTAATATGATTATTATCAATAATAATAATAATAATAATAATTTAAAATACAAAAAAATAAATACATTAAAAAAATAATAATAACTTTAATTAAAATAAAAAATTGTATTGTATTGTATTTTGCATTTTAATTATTTGGCACCTTTCTGGACACACAAGGTCGCCTAACAACATAAACATAAGTACTATTAAAACATAAATTTAAAAGCATACAATTAAAGTGGTGCAGTAATTTAATTGATTGTATTTAATCCTTTAGGCACCAGAGGTTTTTTCCTAAAAGGTTTGATTTTGACAACTTAAATTCAAAAGGCTATAACTTAAAATGGATAAGAGACAGAGACTTTCTGTAAATTAGAAAAATATTAAGGATGATCCAAAGTTTATGCAGGAATGTGGTGGCGACCGTCTTGAATTATAGAGTTTTCATGAAATGTCACATGTTTGATTATAAAATGTAGAACTTATTTAACCCAAAATGCTCGTCACCTCATGTATGTGATAGTGCACAGTACTGAATGCTCAAGTAAAATGTAAATAGTAAACAAAAAATAAATCAGTAAATCATTGGTAATAATAATAACAACTAATATTAATAACTACAGAGAGAGCGACGAATCGGGCGTTTTATTCAGAGCAGCATCTTGTCGACTTAACAGCGGCACCTAGAGGGTTAATTGACCTCCATTGTGTGTGCTGTAGTGTCTTTGAGGTAATTAAAAAGAATGTTATCAGCAGTAGAGACAGTAGTTTTCAACTATTTGACATGCACTTTTAAAATGATATCATCTTTTATAGGTTGACACATTATTCTACCTAAAATCACAATAAAATGATACACTGATTGTTAGTTTTCGTACAATTTCACAACACAGCTTATTAAATTCTAAAATATAAACTGCAGTTTACTTACTGCAGTGCTTAGCTTAATGTCAGTGGAGGTTTTAAGATGTTAAATAAATACTAAACCCTGCAGTGATTCAAAAGTGTTCACAGTGTGATAAATATTTACCAGTAATGACCCAGCAGCTTATAGTTTTGATTCACTGCTCTTTTGTTTACTTGCCCGTAGTGATGCAACAACAATGTAAATGTGTTGTACGCTTGGTCAGTTTGAAAAATTATCCAAAAGTAATCTCAAATGATATTTTGTATTAGGTTAGGACTAAAGATGTAACAATATCAAAATCTATTGATACGATATTTATTGCGATATTTTGTGGAGGCTTACAGAATTGTGAATATGCTACTTTTCTTTTTAAGATTTGGGAAAGCCTTTAGAAGCCTTTGGTGCTGTCATAATATGAAGAATTAAGACTTAAAAGTGCTTAATAACAGTTATTTGCAAAGGATCATGGTATATATAATCACAAATCACAAAGTAAGGCATTAAAATCACCAAGTAAGGCATTAAAATCACAACGTAAGACATTAAAATCACCAAGTAAGGCATTAAAATCACCAAGTAAGGCATTAAAATCACCAAGTAAGGCATTAAAATCACAACATAAGACATTAATATCACAACGTAAGACATTAAAGTCATAGCGTAAGACATTAAAATCACAAAGAGACATTAAAATCACGAAGTAAGACATTGAAATCACAGCGTAAGACATTAAAATCACAACGTAAGACATTAAAATCACAACGCAAGACATTAAAATCACAAAGAGAGACATTAAAATCACCAATTTGAAGCAAAGAGACTTATAATTCGATATATTGTGATGGCCTCTGATATTATTGTGAGACTTTTGATGATACGATATCTCAATATTTTGCTTTGTTCCATGTTGTTAAGAGTACATTAAGTTAACTTTTTCTAAATTGTTCAAATAGGACTTTTGCAATTGGTCATTGTATAATTCTTGCTGTATCTTTCCTGTTTGCGTGTGTAGTCAGAGAATGAGGGAGTGATCAGTCGAGCCAAGTCCGTTCCAGCTTTGGACCCAGGACGTGGTTTATTTAGATCCAAGAGTCCCTCTCCGGAACCATCTCCACAATCAACCACCACCAGGGTGCGCAGTCCGTCGCCCAAAGTACGCACTCCCGTCAAGGTCCCCGAACGCTTCAAGAGCCCGGAACCACCACCATCTTCACAAAGAATCCGAAGTCCCGAACCGGCTTTGAGCAAACCAGAACAAAACGGCAGCGTCATAACGAGCGAAACCAATGGTGCTATAAACGGCAAAGAAGACATGGAAATTCCAGACCAAAATTCAGCGCGTAAGACGGTCGTCAAAGTTGTGCGGCGCGTTGTACGGAAAGTTATGCCATCCGATGATGAGGAGCCAGAAAAAACGCAAGAACCCAGCAAGCCAGAGCCGACCAAAACTACGCTTTCTAGAGGTTTTTCGTTCAAGCATGACTCGGTGAAAACTGAAGACGACATTTCGAAGGGTTTGACGAATCTCATGGTAAGGGGAAGGTCTCGAGAACCAAGGGTTAGGCTGATTCGCAAAGACGAACGCCCGGAAATTAAAGAATTGGAGTCGAAGAAAGATGATAAGAAAGTACAAGAAGAGGAGAAGAAGCAAGAGGTAGTAACGAAACAACAAGAGGTAGCTCCTAAACAACAAGAAGTAGCGCCAAAGCAACCGGAAGTAGCGCCAAAGCAACCGGAAGTAGCGCCAAAACAACCGGAAGTAGCGCCAAAACAACCGGAAGTAGCGCCAAAACAACCGGAAGTAGCGCCAAAACAACCAGAAGCCAACGCCAAACCATCAACGAACAGAAGTACAGTTTTGGAAAGAGTGAAATCGCCAACTTTTAACTCATCGGAACAAACTACTTCGACTAAACCAGCGCAAACTAAACCTTTTTCTCTACCGACTGTTGTGGGTTTTATTCCCGCGCAAAAAGCCCCAGTTTTGTCGCCTCCGCCTCCACATACGAAGCCCAGCGTAGTCACGAAGACAGCTCCACCGAATCCTCCGCAACCTACGACAAATCAAAAAGCTGTTGCGAACACTGTTTCGGTTCCCAAACAAATCACAAGCCAAAAACCAGCGAATATTACTACAAATACAGCGACTACTACTACTACTCCAGCTACTACTACTGCTACTTCCGCTACTAAAGTTTCTAAACCACAAGTGAGTCAAGTCAAGCAGCGTCCGGTCTCTATGTACGTCAACACCGGAGTGGTTAAAGAGCCCGAAGTCAAGAAACAAGAGGTACTGTGTGATTAAAATGCATGGGTTTTCGAAGTTTGGTGTGTGGACGCATGAGATAAAAAGCACGCAAAACTATTACTATTGGAGTTTTGGAAATTTTATGCAACCTTTTGTATTGATTTGTGGTCAGAAAGTTACGAAATCTATCATTTTGGTTTGTTAAGTTGGTATAGATGCAGCCAGATCATGCAAAGACGTGTTTTTTACAGTCTGTACGCTCATATAATTTCTCTGCATAATCTATACACGTTTGTAAACATTTTCTTCCATAACCTTCAGTAAGTTCCAAGTAGTTCTTTTTGCAGTTTTCTTTGCCAGTTCTATGTGGCACAAACAAGAGCATTCTAGTTTCACTTTCCACCCTTGAGATTTCACTGGGCAGAACAGCCTTGTTTACTCAGTCCCTGTAGAAAAGCAGGACTGCAGTTTCTAAGCATAGAGTCGTGTCCAGCCAATTACTGCCCTGTTGCATCCTGGGAGAGGAATTTTAAGTGGAGAGGAGGAAAAAAAAAAAAAAAAAGGGGCTCCCGTCTCTTGTCAGTTCGCCGTCTGCACAAAAACTGGTTTAAACTTCAGCCTGGGTTTTATATTTAACTTTTTTGGAGTGACTTTGCCGTGACTTTGGAGATCTTTGAAGCCTGTAGTGTACTGCACTGCGGAACA
This sequence comes from Boleophthalmus pectinirostris, assembly GCF_026225935.1. Taxonomy (NCBI): domain Eukaryota; kingdom Metazoa; phylum Chordata; class Actinopteri; order Gobiiformes; family Gobiidae; genus Boleophthalmus; species Boleophthalmus pectinirostris. Next base: position 33,548,412 of record NW_026571541.1, read on the forward strand.
TTTCTCGTTGAGGGTCCAGCCACCTGCTTGTTTCCATGGAGATGTTATTGTTCTGCCTGGAATGTTCCACAGTGTGACTTCAAACAGCTTTATTTTACATTTATTCACTTACAAGTGGCTTTATAGCTCAAAAATACCTAGAAAATTAGGAATTCTGACTGTGAGCGGGGTTGCCTCTCCACAGATCTGACCTGTAACTCGGTCTGGTTTGGTCTACTTCAGTAACAACTGATAATATATTTTTTTAAATATTGTATTTTCACATTTAAAAAAAAAAAATGTATTCATAAATGATTTTTGCAACAGAAAATAATTTCCAACTTCATGCAGGCCTAATTGAGGTGACTTTTGACTTTTCACTGAACATCAGGACTAAACCAGGTCCAAACCAGGTCCAAACCAGGTCCAAACCAGGTCTAAACCAGGACTAAACCAGGACTGAACTAGGTCTAAACCAGGTTTAAACCACGTCCATACCAGGAATAAACCAAGTCTAAACCAGGACTAAACCAGGACTAAACCAGGACTAAACCAGGACTAAACCAGGACTGGACTAAACCTAAACCAGGACTAAACCTGGACTAAACCTGGACTAAACCAGGTCTAAACCAGGTCTAAACCAGGACTAGTCTTAGACTTGACAGAAAGGGAGAACCCTGAGCCCGCAGAGGCAACGGCAGCGCTTAGCTCCGTGAGGTGCGGACCTCTGTGCTGATCCTTTCCTTCCTTAGTCCTGATTTAGACCTGGCTTAGTCCTGGCTTAGTCCTGGCTTAGTCCTCCTGGTTTAGTCCTCCTGGTTTAGTCCTCCTGGTTTAGTCCTGGGATCAGTCCTGGTGTAGTCTACGGTTGTCGCACCTCTCCAGTGGCTCTTTGGCGCCTCCTCTATTGAAAACCTCTGGTCTACATGTAGATAGAAAGCTTTAATGCCATACTGTGAAACATTCCAGACAGAAGTTACACAGTGAACCTTTAAATAAACTGTCTGCATGCGGTTTGAACAGCCTGTAAGACTAACATTTTCTAAATAATGTAAACTTTCATCTTGGTAATTGTAATCTGTTTAGCTCAAGTGACATTCCAGTAACTTACATTTGTTTAAAGACACACTACGTAACTTTTCTGGTCACCTGCTTGTCTCCTAGGTTTATTTTTGTGTTCCCAGAGTACGACAATAAACATATTTATTTTGGATTTATTTATTCTCGTGCTTGGCTCCATGGAGATCAAGTTAATGCAAAGTGGAACCTTCACGGAGACGAGCTTTAAATAAATAAGCCCTAAAAGCTCATTAAAGTGAATTATTTAGCGTTTTATTTACGATTTAGCGTCGTGACATAACTCGAAAACAATGTGTGTGAGTGGAGTCGTGTCGTTTTGGCTTGTCGTGTATTTGACCTTGTAGTTCTTCGACTAACGGATGCGCTTGCTCGTGTAAATCTGTGTGTCCAAGTGCCAGATTTGCTCTTATGAAATGCTTTTTTAATTTTAGACTTGTTGTTGTTGTTGTTGTGAGTGAGTCTGATGTGCTGCTGCTGCTTTGCCTGTAGGAGGCGCCGCTCAGTCCCACAGAGGAGGCTCAGAGGAGGCTCATGAGGATCTTCAACGCTCCTGTAAATCCGACACGGCTGCACTGTTTTTGTCTGTTCACCGCTTTGTGCTCACTCACGAATCTCTAGTCTGACATTTTGACGAATTATATCAGAATAAAAAACATCTGCAAGGACATAGGTGTTGTTTTAAAGCCACAGTATGTAACTTTTTAGCCAATATTTTGTTGGATTGAAAAAGCGTCTTTACTCAGAGGAGGCTTGCATTTCCACAAACCTGACTCTAAGACTACATTCAGACCGCAGCCTGAAGTGACCCAAATCCGATTTTTTGACCTGTATCTTAGAGCCCTGCGATTCTGTGGGAGCCGACACAAAATAGTGCGGCACGGGTCACATTTTGAGAGCCAAACCAGGTCTAATCCAGGTCTAATCCAGGTCTAATCCAGGTCTAATCCAGGTCTAAACCAGGACAAAACCAGGTCTAAACCAGGTCTAAACCAGGATTAAACCAGGACTAAATCAGGACTAAATCAGGACTAAATCAGGACTAAATCAGGACTAAACAAGGATTAAACCAGGTCTAAGCCAGGTCTAAGATAGGTCTAAGACAGGTCTAAACCAGGTCTAAACCAGGTCTAAACCAGGTCTAAACCAGTATTAAAGCCAGATTAAATCAGGTCTAAACCAGGTCTAAACCAGGACTAAAACAGGACTAAACCAGGACAAAACTAAGTCTAAACCAGGTCTAAACCAGGTCTAAACCAGGTCTAAACCAGGTCTAAACCAGATCTAAACCAGGACAAAACCAGGTCTAAACCAGATCTAAACTAGGTCTAAACTAGGTCTAAACCAGGTCTAAACCAGGTCTAAACCAGGTCTAAACCAGGACTAAACCAGGACTAAACCAGGTCTAAACCAAGACTAAATCAGAACAAAACTAATCTTGTACTTGAGAGAAAGGGAGAACCCCGAGCCCGCAGAAGCGACGGCAGCGCTTAGGACCTCAGTGCCGATCCTTTCTCCTGCGGTCACCCGACGGTCTACGCGGGCCCATCCCCGCACTAGGACTTATTTCCAAATTATGAGTATAATCTTCAACAGTACGGCATAAAACCCGTCTAGAAGTTCCACACTGTAGCTTTAACGGCCCGGGCTGTTAATCTACCCGTGTGTTTAATAGTTCTACATTGTCAGGTCGTGTTTCTAGCGTCGCCCTCCGTGCCGCTCATTCTCGGTTTATTAGTGTTGTATATTTGGAGTCAGACACTGGGCCAGAGTCTTAGCAGTGGATTGACCTGGGTCCGCTGGGGTCCGCTGGGTCCATTATGGTCCGTGAGCCAGTGAAACCCGACCTCGCCTCCCTCTCTGACCCGCTCCCTCTTTTAACACAAACGCAAACTCCCAATCATTTAACACATGTGGCTAAGTCTAGAGCTGCACTGATGTGAAGTTTATTATTGAGCACAAGTACAGTGTCTCTGGAATCCTTCTGTCGTCTAGACCACTGTTGGGCAAGTGACTTCAGAACTGTAATGTGTTATTTGTGACTTGTTACTGTCATTTCAATGTAATTTTAAATATTATTGTGTTTAAAAGAAAAAATTGACACGACTATTGCAGCACTTTAAGTTATTCTCACCAAAATAACTGTGAAGATGCTGAACTTTTGCGCCGTATATGGACTGAACCAGGACTAAACCAGAGCTGAACCCAGACTGAACCAGGACTGAACCAGATCTAAACTAGGTCTAAACCGAGGACTGAACCAAGGACTAAACCAGGACTCAACTAGGTCTGAACCGAGGACTGAACCGAGGACTGAACTGAGGACTGAACCGAGGACTGAACCGAGGACTAAACCAGGACTAAACCAGGACTAAATCAGAGCTGAACCAGGACTGAACAAGGACTAAACTAGGTCTAAACTGAGGGCTGAACCGAGGACTAAACCAGGACTCAACTAGGTCTAAACTAGGCCTAAACTGAGGTCTAAACCGAGGACTGAACCGAGGACTGAACCGAGGACTGAACCGAGCACTAAACCAAAACTGAACCAGAGTTGAACCCAGACTGAACCAGAACTAAACTAGGTCTAAACCGAGGACTGAACCGAGGATTAAACCAGGACTAAACAAGGTCTAAACTAGATCTAAACCGAGGACTAAACTAGGTCTAAACTAGTTCTAAACCGAGGACTAAACTAGGTCTAAACCAAGGACTAAACTAGGTCTAAACTATGTCTAAACCGAGGACTGAACCAGGACTAAACTAGGTCTAAACTGAGGACTGAACCGAGGACTAAACTAGGATTAAACCAGGACTGAACCAGGTCTGAGCGTTTAGTTCTGCGCCGGTCCTTTAGCTCGCGGTATATTTATTGAAAATGGTCCTGGGTTCTCATAAATAATCACTTTTTACACTTTCTTGGGTCAGAAGTTAAAAAAAAAAAATGCAGATTTATTCTTAGTTACTAAAATATTCGACATGATAGACACGTTATTATAATTTAATGCTCAGGGAGGGAATTCTGGAGGTTCTGAGCTTTAACACGAGGCCTGTCCTTAAACTGAGAATGAGACAAATGTGTATGTGTCTCATTCTCCATACAATTCTCCATAGATACACAAAAATAAGATACAAAACTCTACACAACAACTTGATAAACCTGATGCGATATGCTGTAGTTTCATTAGCGGGATGCATGATGATTGTTGTCAGAATAATTTTACTATCCCATATTTGCTAAATACTTGTGTGATATTCTAGGCCTATGAGTTAACCATTTATGTACTACAATTTACTTTGATTTATAATGTACCAATCAGAAAGTGATGATACGCAGGGTCCGTATCAACAACAGCTCAAAAACGCCTTACATGCAGGAGGAAAAACTATAGCAGAAAGCAGAAAAACTGCGATTTTGTCTGCTCCGAAGCCTATTACTGAAAAACAACTTGTATCATTTTTAGGTCTTACAAATTATTGCAGACAGTGGATTCCAAACTACGCTGAAATTATTAACCCACTGCATAAATTAATTTATGATGAGCAAATAACCATGACAACTCCTTTAAAATGGACAGCAAAGGCCCTCCTAGCAAAGCCACTTCAAGACTTGATTTTTCCTGAACCTAGGGAAATAAATCACAAAGTAACTTGAACAGAAGAGGCAAATTTGGCATTCAAAAAAAAAATATATATGCGCTTTGGGGAACAGGGGACTCGGCGAAACTGAAACCTATAAAACAATAAATACGTTGTTGTTGGTGAATCTAAAGGTTCTGTGTTAGCGGTTAATGCCTCATAGATGTAAATACCTCCTTTTTGACATTAACAGCAAAATGTCCCGATATTGTGCAGCACTTCGTCTGTTCGTGAAACTGTCCATTCTCCATGAAGTCTTTACACTTGTCCTCATGTGTGTCTCTGTTTGTCTCTTCACTCACTGCTTCTGCCTCGGCTGCCTGCTCTGTGCTGGTGCTTTGGGGGGGGCGTGTGTAGCTGTACTCAGAACCCCCCTCTGTCCCCCCCTGCTCCTCCTCTGGTCGCCGCTCCTCCTCCTCCTCCTCCGGGACCCCCCCTGGGACCCCCCCTCGGCCTGCCCCTGCCCCCGCCCAGGCACCTCAGTCCAGGGGAGTCCTAGAGGGTCTCTGCTCCCGGGTGTCATGTCACAGTGTAAGGCTTAAGACTCATTCTAACCATTTAACCCCTGCGTAGTTTTATTTTTTTAATTTACAACATGATTTTTTTAACGCTCTTTTTTTTAATTTACGCTGCAAAAAAACATCTGCATACAACTTAAAATGGCTTGAATCACGAGGTTTTATTCACAAAACATCACAACTTTGTAGAATCTATCATTTAAAGGTCCAATATTACGCAAAATTGAAAAAAGTGCACAGCTAAAAACAAAATCTAGTAGTTAAGACGACTTGAATTAAGAAAGTTTTATCATGATTTCAGTAAATTTCACTTGACGAGTTAAATTATCTGCCAGTGGAATGAGATTTTTTGATCTTAAAATATGAAAATTCATCTTGCTGCACTTAAAATAAGAAAAACAACAACTTTTTACACTTAAAATACGAAACAAAATCGAATTAACAAAAACAACTCTTACTCCATTGGTCAATAATTTTACTTTTCAAGTTGAATCGACTCAAATTAAGTAAAACGTTCTTAATTAAAGTCATTTAAATTTACCTAGATATTGTTTTTTTCCAGTGTGGTATAAAATTAAACGCTTAAACAAAAATCAAACAAATTTTTCACGAGTTATAAGTTACAAGTTAAACATTTGAGGATTATAAGTTTGGATATTTCTTAAAAAAATATTCAAATTCTACATCGTGAACACAGATTTTTACGTAAAACTTGTAAAAACTTCTCAAATTAAGTTATTAGTTTGAATTCAAGTCACTTTAACTCATCCGTAGTTTTTGTAATTTTCAGGCATGTTGACGAGTTCTGGTTTTAATTTCATTCGTCGTACGATGGAGCTTTTATTCTGCTGATACGTCGAGTTATATTTGATTTTTTATTTTTTATTTTTTCCCGTTTGGGGCCTGTTTCGTATTGTTGCCATGAGCGCTGCTTTGCTTTGTGCTTCGGAGCTCACTGCGGCGTTCGGTGCATGGACGCTGTGTTCATTTGGATTTTTAGATTTTTGGATTTGGAGCATGGCAAATGGAAAATGGCTGACTCATTTCATTTTTGTCGCTATTGAAATGAAAAAGTGATCAGTTTAAGATTTTTGCTGTTTTAGTCGTCTTCCCTGGAGCCTGATATTAATCTGTTATTAACTAAGAATCCAGACTTAAAGGTTCACTATGTAACTTTTCTTCTGCTTGTTGTTCTTTTGATTGGAATGTTCCACAGCAGGGGTCCCCAACCTCCGGGCCGATGACCGGTACCAAGCCGTTGGTCGTTTGATACTGGGCTGCGAAAGCGCGGACTGTCCCCCCTCCCATACACCGTGCGGACTGTCCCCCCTCAAACTAAACCAGAACTAAAACAGGTCTAAAAACAGGTCTGAAACAGGTCTGAAATGGGTCTAAAACAGGTCTAGAAAAGGTCTGAAGCAGGTCTGAAAAATCTAAAAGGTCTAGAAAAGGTCTGAAACAGGTCTAGAAAAGGTCTGAAACAGGTCTAGAAAAGGTCTGAAACAGGTCTAGAAAAGGTCTGAAACAGGTCTGAAACGGATCTAAAACAGGTCTAGAAAAGGTCTGAAACAGGTCTGAAACGGATCTAAAACAGGTCTAGAAAAGGTCTGAAACAGATCTAAAACAGGTCTAGAAAAGATCTGAAACAGGTCTAGAAAAGGGTCTAAAAAGGTCTAAAAGAGGTCAAAAAACAGGTCTGAAACAGGTCTGAAACAGGTCTAAAACAGGTCTGAAACAGGTCTGAAACGGATCTAAAACAGGTCTAGAAAAGGTCTGAAACAGATCTAAAACAGGTCTAGAAAAGATCTGAAACAGGTCTAGAAAAGGGTCTAAAAAGGTCTAAAAGAGGTAAAACAGGTCTGAAACAGGTCTGAAACAGGTCTGAAACAGGTCTGAAACAGGACTGAAACAGGGTCTGAAACTCATCTAAAAACAGGTCTAAAACAGGTGTAAAACAGGTCTAAAAGCAGGTTTAAAAACAGGTCTGTAAAAGGTCTAAAAACAGGTCTATAAAAGGTCTAAAACAGGTCTTGAAACAGGGTCTAAAACAGGGTCTGAAACAGGTCTAAAACAGGGTCCAAAACAGGTCCAAAACATGCCCAAAACATGCCTAAAACAGGTCTGAAACAGGGTCTGAAACAGGGTCTAAAACAGGATTTAGTCAGCACTTAACCATGCCACATGACCACGCAACCACCCCACCAACGAAATATTCTCTGATTCTAAAACCGGTCCGTGGTGCAGAAAAGGTTGGGGACCACTTTTCCACAGTATGGCATTAAACATCTGTCTAAATACCTTAAAGAAGATGCATTCTTTCTGTGATTGAGCTTGTCTCTCCCCAGATCTTACCTGACACTAGACCCGGTTAGAGTCACATTTTTGTCTCTGTATCGAAAGGAATACGTTTAATGCCATATTGTGGAACATTCCTAACAAAGCAACTGGTGATGCAGCTTCTACCAGTAAAAGTTACATAGTGCTCCTTTCTTGGTTTTGATTAGTTATGTTATGAAAGTGGGACTAAACACCTAAAATCTGGTCTTACAAGTCTCCACACTGCAAACTTCAGCTGCGCAGCCCGGTGTTTGTATGAGAAACATCTAGCTGTAATCAGAGCAGTCCTGGGTGATGTCACATAGTACTTGAAATCACTTCTAGAGGCAGCACACAATCAGTTTTTGACTCTTTGTGAAGACAAAAGCTTCAAATGTACCTAGTTTCTACTGAAATGGTCAAAAGAACCTGGTAGAAACAGTAGGCAATGTTATTAAAACACCGTTCAGCAGCCGATTTAGTGTTTAGTTCCACTTTAAAGTTAATCTTCAAGGCTTAAAAAGGTAGATTTGCTTCTCTGATTGCTTAAATATATGTTTGTATTTCTTTATTCTGGGTCTTATTTCTTATTTCACAAAGTAATTATTGTATTGATCAGTGAATTCTGCTGTTGTAAGTGTTTGTCTGTGTATTTGTGTTTTCTTCTTCTCAGTCTCTTCTAATCGTTCTGGTGTTTCTTTGGTTGTTTTGTTTTTTTGTATCTCGGCGGCTCAGGGCTCAGTGGAGGAGGACCACATAGCCCTGCTCCAGAGCTCTCACGCTGCAGCTGCTCAGTCTCAGGTCTGCTCTGCCTGCTCCAGTGTGACCCTCCACCTCCCGCCCTCCACCTCCCACCTACCCCCACAAATCTCCCCTTTCAATACCCCCACGCAAACACACTTAGGCCTGTCACAAGTGCAAAGTCTTAAAGATGCAGTAGAGCTCAACAGTTCCACAAACTTGGTCCTGGAAGTACATTTTCTATTCATTTTTGCGTAGACTTTTCGAAGTATATTGAAATACGAACCGCCAAAATGCATTTCTGACCTTAAAGCGCCCTTATTATGCTATTTTCTGATCTCTTATAGTGCTTTTTCCTCATTAAAAACATCTCCAGAGTTGTGTTTTGTTTCATTCACACATGTTTAGCGCACAAAGTTCTTCTCTCAAACTGAAAAAAACTGTGTTCCAGCTTTGTGTTTTTAAACTCCACGCACGTTCACTAGAATCATTTGGATAATTTCAGCGCTCAAATTGCCGAACTCTACTGAACTAAAGGTAAAAGGTGTTAACTTTGAACTGCTTCATGACATCGCAAGGTGGAACAGAGCGTTTTTCAGTTTGAAGATGTACAGACTAATAATAAAGAGTTACTCAAACATGTGTGAGTGAAACAAAACACACCTCCAGGTCTGTTTTTGAGGAGGTAACGACATTATAACACGACTTAAAGTTCACAAGAGTCAAGTTTGTATAATGACCGTTACAAATTGTGTTTTTTATTTACCGTATTTTTCGGACTATAAGGCGTAATATCAATAATGCTGAATTCACTTGTCTATTTTCATGTATAAATTGCACAGGATTATAAGGAGACTGATCCTTAGCCCAGGCGTCCACGATCCATCGGCAGATCGTGGCATAATTCACGTTTCCTCCCTGTCTTGGTGAATGTGGATTATGATTTTAAGTTTGTTTTTCTATTTCTTAAGAGGACGACTCAAATATACATTGAATAATAATGTGTTTAATGCAGCTTTGCGCACATTTGTTTACGTTTTACAGAAACAAAACTTAAAACCACATGGCTCATTTGCACAAACTATAAGCGCTGAAAAAAAACAGCTCGCTCCTTATGCGGTTCAGTTTCTGTCTGACTAACCACGTGAGGATCCTGACTACAGTCGCCGTAATGCTCCGACAATCCATCAAGCGGTGCGGTTTCGTAGTTTACCAAAGCTGTACTAAAATAGTTTTGACAGATTTTTGAGCTCCGTGTACTACATAAAATTGGTTCGAGGTCAGTAAACACAACCAGAATTAATACATAAGTTTTTTGAGTAAAGTAAATAATTTTAAGTGCACCTTATTGTCCGAATATTATGGTATCTGCAGTTCATGTTAGAGCCCATATTGACAAATTGTATTATTATGTCAAAATAATGTAGTAATAATTGTGACAGGCCTAAAATTCCTCCTGAACCCCCCTCTCCCACCAACCCCACTGCTGTTTTTGCCTGGAGTGCAGTGTTTGTGTTCACGTTTGTTCATATTTTTTGTGTTTTTGTGTATTTTGTTTTCAATTTTCTGATAAATTGAAATAGTATTCCTGTACAATTTGAGCAACTGAGGTGGAGTTACTGGTGGATTTGGTTTTAGATTGCATTTTTGACACATTTTAACAAGTTTTCTAACAAAATACGACATGTTTTTTGCTAGAATTTAACAAGAAACATGTAAATAGTACCTCTCCTCAGTTCTCAAACCTATTTTTACATTTGCACCCGAGTTTGTTTTTGAAGTTTGACATGTTTTTGCTCCACAGACATCGCTCCACTCTGCTCCAAGTTTGCCGCATGCACCCAAGTCCTTCTCCTTTATTTTCAACACGATAAAACTGGTATTTATTTTGTTTTTTTTTGTGTTGTTGCAGGTGAAGACAGAGGAGCAGATAGCAGCGGAGCAGGCCTGGTATGGATCTGAAAAGGTGTGGCTGGTTCATAAAGATGGATTCTCTCTGGGTGAGTTTGTGATTTTTAAAAATATGTTGTTGTGTGGTTCGTTTTAAAAGCCCGGATTACTCTGTTTTCTGTTGTTTCTCAGTCAAAAACAGACCTGGAGTTGTGTTTATGCCGTGTATCATTCGTTCAATCTTTTTCAAAATAAAACCAAAAAAATAAGAACATGGAAAGCAACAATTTTCTTCATTATTTGTCAGTTTTCGATTTTTGTGTTTAAATGAATAATGGAAAAAACAGATAACAGCCGTTTCCAGTTTCCGTGACTTAAACTGTGATGCCGGTCTGAACTAGGACTAAAACAGGACTAAAACAGGGCTAGACAGGACTAAACAGGACATTCTTAGTCCTTGTCTGGTCCCTTTCTCAGTCCCGGTCTTAGTCCCGGTCTAGTTCTGGTCTCAGTCCCGGCCTCAGTCCCGGTCTGGTCTCGGTCTCAGTCCCGGCCTCAGTCCCAGGCTCAGTCCCGGCCTCAGTCCTAGTCTGGTCTCGGTCTCAGTCCCGATCTAGTCCCGGCCTCAGTCCCGGCCTCAGTCCCGGCCTCAGTCCCGGCCTCAGTCCCGGCCTCAGTCCCGGCCTCAGTCCCGGCCTCAGTCCCGGTCTCAGTCCCGGCCTCAGTCCCGGCCTCAGTCCCGGCCTCAGTCCCGGCCTCAGTCCCGGCCTCAGTCCCGGCCTCAGTCCCGGTCTCAGTCCCGGTCTCAGTCCCGGCCTCAGTCCTGGTTCTGGTCCCGGGCTGGTCCCAGTCTCAGTCCTGATCACCTGACAGTCTACGCGGGTGTAGTCCTGGGTTAGACCTGGTTTAGACCTGGTTTAGTCCTAGATACTGTATCATCACATTAAATTATACGATATATTGATATTTCAATAGTTAAATATTTTTGCACACCCGTAATTTTCAAAAACCTCAAATTGGTCAAAATTCAGAATGAAAATTTTTGCAGTGAAAATTTTCGCAACAAAAATCCAAGATGCCAAGGCCTAAATAATAGATCCAACGTGGTCCGAGTAACAACCAGCAAGTTTATTTGTACAGCACAATTCGTACACAAAGTAATTCAACGTGCTTTACAGAATAAGAAACAGATTAAAATCACAATAAAAACAAATCAAAACGTGTGAATTTTGACTGTTGAATTTGTGCTGAATATTTAAAAGGTGAATTTTTTAATATTGAAATCTTAGACACACACAAATTCATCAACTGAATTTCAGAATAAAAACAATTCAGACATGTTTTTTCAGTTTTAAAAAATTCAACGCATATCCAGTCCATACAAAGATCTAATACTTGACTATTTAAATTTCTTCCCAGCTCTTCATGTGTCTCATATGTTTAAATTGTTTTTGGTTTTTTTGTGCTTTCTCAGCCACCGTAGTGAAGACCGACCCCGGCGCTCTGCCCGAGGGAAAAGTGAAAATCCGTCTGGAGCACGATGGAGCGATTCTGGACGTGGACGAGGACGACATCGAGAAGGTGATGGTTTGATTTCAGTTTGAAGTTTTAAATATAATGTCTCGTTAGTTTTGTGTATTCATGGTTTATAGAATATTAGCTCCTTGTTCTTATACACAAAACAGAACAAACTGCTATTTTCAGATCATTCACTTTGTCTCAGTTCAAAATCCTTCAGCTGTCTTAAAAAACTGGGTTCTTAAACTTTAGCTTCTTGAAAAAGGTAAAATAACTCTACAAAATATTTTTCAGCATAGCCAATGACTACTTTGGGGATTTGAATATAAGATATAAAAAAATCTATATTTTTATTAAGTAAGTCTTTAAGAAAGTCTTTATTTATATAGCGCTTTTCACAGACATTTTGTCACAAAGACGCTTTACAGAGCATTATTCATTCACTCTATACCTATTATGTCTATTAATACTTTTTAAAAATTAATATTTATGTATTTATTCATTTAGTTTTCAGTAGGACAGTGTACATTAATAAACATTACAATAATGTAAATGCCAAATAATAATAGGCTCCCTAAAAGTTAAAAAGTTCAAGTCAAGTTGTTAAAATACAAATAACAGTCAAATACACAGTTATATAGTTACTGTATTTTTTGGACTATACGTTGCTCCGGAGTATAAGTCACACCAGCCAAAAAATGGATAATGATGAAGAAAAAACATAAATAAGTCGCACTTTTTTGGGGACATTTATTTTATAAAATAAGAGCCCAGGAACCGACATTTCCTGTTGAAAGTCAAGTTCTAGTAAACACAGTAGAAGAGAGAACAACAGACTGTTAATGTCACATATGAACAGTTCTTCAGATAAACTTTAACATAAAAACAGAACAGAGCAAGTTTAACAAACTCTCCATCTCACTCCAAATCACTAAATCCATTCAATTCTTCATCCTCGGTGTCACTTCTGAACAACTCGGCCTCGACCTCCGGAGGTAAACAGAGCGCCGCTTCCTCTTCTGTGTCGCTGTCGTCAGACTTGGCATCAGTTCCAGTGAGAATTATTCCGGACTTTCTGAATCCCAACAGGATGGTTTTGGTCGTCTTAATAAGTTTGTTTAAATGTTAAATTGTTCAGTGGTGCAGAAGTAACGGTGCGATCGACTGACATGATACAGACAGGACAGAGGCTCTTTCTGCAGGAGACATGTGCAGTAGAGCCAAGTGACAGTGGTGCAGGAAGAACAGGAGCAGCAGATACTCACACACAAGACTAGAACCTTTTAATATATAAGTCGCACCAGAGTATAAGTCGCAGGAAACACCCAAACCATGAAAAAAGTGCCACTTATAGTCCAAAAAATACAGTACATGATTACTACATAATTCCAAATATCTCACTTCTGTTTGGATCAAATCTAGAAAGCAGTAAAAAATAAATAATAAATAATAATAATAATAATAATAATAATAATAATAATAATAATAATAATAATAATAATAATAATGATGATGATGATGATGATGATGATGATGATGATGATGATGATGATGATGATGATGATGAGATAAAAACATGAAAAAAACGCTGAATGAGATGGTGTGTCCACACTTTTGACTGGCAGTGTCCAATACCTGCTAAAGCTCATCCCGTTCGCTCAAACTGGTGACTGATACGGAGCAAAGCATCATGGTCTGTGTAGTTTCTGACCCTTCTCTCTCTGTCTGTCCTGCGATTCTCAGGCGAACCCTCCCTCGTACGACCGCTCCGAGGACCTGGCCTCTCTGCTCTACCTGAACGAGTCCAGTGTGATGAACTGTCTGCGTCAGAGATACGGAGGAAACCTGATCCACACCTACGCCGGACCCAACACCGTGGTCATCAACCCCCTGAGCACCCCGTCCATGTACTCGGAGAAGGTCAGAGTCACACACAGCTGCCAGACTCTCTATTGAAACGCTTAGATTACCCTAAATTTACTCTTAACTCTTTCCCCCCTGGACGCCTACTAGGTACAACCCATACATATGTTACTAGGGCTACACCCATAGAGCATAATTGCATAAAAGAAAACAGACTTCCACGAGTGATTATAAATGATTTTTACACTCATGAACTTAATTGTAACACAGACATATTTGTATCTCTGGAAACCTTAGACTCTGAACTATTCATTTATGGATGTTTAAATGTGATTCAACTCATTTATAGGTGTATAACAGCTCACTGAAAATGAGAGTTTACCTGGTCAGGTGCAAACTCGAAAACAAAAAACTACATTCAGCATCTGATATCTGCATGTTCTGAGTACTATATTCATAAAAAAATAAAAAATATACTTTGTCAAAGTATTTAAACAGATTTCATATCACCAGATACAGTAGAGCCAAGTGTGCACCTGTTTTTACCTGTTGTACACCTGTGTGCACCTAATAATTTTTTTCCATTTAACTTATTCAACTCATTTAGCTTATTCAACTAATTTAGCTTATTATAATATAATAATATAATAATAAAACTCTTCCCTGTCAGTGTGTGTCCAGTATTTGTCATCTTGGTTATTTTCTCGTGCGCAGAGCTCCGCATAAGCGTTTTTTCTGTAGCGATTCTGTTATACATCGCATCTTGGAAAAAAAGACTGAAATATTTTAAAGGACTGGCCTGGGCAACATCCAGATTTCAGGGCAATTTTGGTTCATAATCGAGTATAAAGCTCAGATAGTTTGTTCGGATATCGCAGGACTCCACACAGACGCATCAGCGGCATTCTCACCTTCTCCCTGAAAGTCCGTCACTGTCGCTGTTTTCCACTTTATAATCAACTTCAACATCATCACTTTGAAATCTATAAAAGTCACTTTCTCTAAACTTATCCATAAAATACGTCCGCTCCTCATTATTTCTAAAACTGTGCGCCGCAGCGCCGCGATCTTTCCATTGCACGTGTTTCGTGTTGTGTTTTTTCCGGAAGCTACCATCGTCACTATTTCGATTAACTTCGGAAAAAATCGGCGAAAACATATCCTTGAATCCTATTGGTCAGTCTAGTGTGGGTTGTAGTGGCTCCCACCGATCACAGTCTCTGTTTAAATGTGAAAAACCGAGCCGTTTCTAAAGGTCGTCAAATCTCGTCTTTAGTGAAACGGCGGAGGTGTCAAAAGTCGTCATTAAGGGTTCAGGGGGGTCATCAAATGTCGTCTTCATGGGGGAAAGAGTTAAGAGCTTTAAATCATGTTATAAAACTGTTAAATCCTCAAAAACAGACCTGGACTTGTGTTTTGTTTCAGTCACACGTCTGAGTAACTCTGCATCAATTAACTCGTGCAGTTAATCGAATTGTGATCGTGATTTTGATTTGTGTATCAAACAACGATCTCCAAACTCAAATAATCAAGTTGAAACCATTTAACAAAGTTTATTGTGGGATATTTTTATAAATAAGTATATAACCCTTTATGCACCAGAGTTTTTTCCTAAAACGTTCAATTTTGACGTCTTAGTCCTGGTTTAGTCAGACCTGGTTTAGTCCTGGTTTAGTCAGACCTGGTTTAGTCCTGTTTTCATCCTAGTTTAGTCCAGTTTTAGCCCTGGTTCAGCCCTGGTTTAGCCCTGGTTTAGTCCTGGTTTAGTCCTGGTTTAGTCCTGGTTTAGGGCTGGTTTTGTCCTGGTTTAGTCCTGGTTTAAGCTTGGTTCAGTCCTGGTTCAGTCCTGTGTCCTATTTTCATCCTTGTTTAGTCCTGGTTCAGACCTTCATCTATTTTATCAAAGCAGCATCTTGTCAACTTAAATCAACAATGGAGGGTTAATATAGAGAGAGATTGTAGAACAGCTGTATATATACTTTATTTTGGAAACATTTATGTTTTTCAAAGCTTTATTTCATGTCCAAAGTATATTTTATTATTCATTTTATGTTTTATACATCGCAGAACTGCTCTAAGGTACACATTTGTAGCCTATATTTTGTGTAAATTATCAGTAACAAAGTGTTTTTTTGAGAGAGAAATGCTGAATAAATGCATCGTGTAACTAAAATAATAATCGTGATTTCAAAATTGACCAAAATAGTCACGATAATGATTTTTTCCAGAGTCTAATCCTGCATTATTAATCTGTCTACATCTCCAGTTCCACCTTGCAATGTCATGTAGTGGTAGTTTTCAAGTTAACAGCTCCTTTTTACGTTTCGTTCAGTCGAGATCGGCAATTCCAGGTCTGAAATTATAAAAATGATTCTAGTGAAAGTGTGTGAAGTTACTCAAACACGTGTAAATGAAACAAAACACAACTCCATGTCTGTCTGTGATGAGGTAACAACATTATAAAGAGTTGAAACTTTAAATTAATTTCAGTATTATCGTTTATTGTTTATATTTTATTCAGTAATCTTATCACTACCTGTGTTAGGTCTGCCTAAACATTGTAAACAAGAAGAAAGACAAGAGATTAATTAAGTTTTACTCGCGAGGAGAACGGGCAGAGAGCGGGCATCAAAACCAACAGTCTCCACACGTTCTGATGCCTCAAGGCCGTTCTCCTCTTTTTATTTCATTAGGAGGCCCTAGTTACAGAACGATAATTCTCAAGGGGAAGGGGAAACAGCAAAGACATAATAAGAAACTGATGAAGCTATGCATAGTAAAAACAGGAGGTGCCTTAGGTCAGACACCATCATAACTCTTGCATGTGTGACAGTGGGAGTTGGCTTCATGTGAGGAATCATCTCGAGGTTCACTAGAGCGACAGGACACTGCACACAGTTGTCAAACACAAAGAGGTTATTCATTTTCATACAAGTGATTGGTACATTATAAATCAAAGAATTGTAGTTACATAAATGGTTAACTCATAGGCATAGAATATCACACAAGTATTTAGCAAATATGGGATAATAAAATTATTCTGACAACCTGCCTCCTCTCTGTCTCCCCCTGGTGTTCAGGTGATGCACATGTTCAAAGGCTGCCGGCGCGAGGACATGGCTCCTCACATTTACTCCGTGGCGCAGACGGCCTACAGGAACCTCCTGACCACGAGGCAGGACCAGTCCGTCGTCCTGCTCGGAAAATCGGGAAGCGGGAAAACCACCAACTGCCAACACCTGGTGCAGTACCTGGTCTCCATCGCGGGAAGCACCGGCAAGATCTTCTCAGGTGAGGGACAGAGCTGTTGCCAAAATGAAACGTCTGGACTGAAAGATATGATCTAACACAGTGTTTCTCAAACTAGACTAAACTGAACTTTATTTAGAAACCGTTTAATTCACTTTTGGGACCTGCTTTGGGTAATTTCTTGGTTAGACCTGGCAGCCGTCACGTTCCAGAGAGGAAGTGTGCACGGGCGCGCTTTAGTTCACTTTCTATTGAAAAACCGTCAGCTCTCTCCGTAACTGCTTCCTAAATAAAGTTGTGGGACAAGATCTAGCGAGACAAAATTGCCAAAAGATCGTGCGCAAATGAGGAAAAATGATCTCGTCTTGTGAAAATTGACACACCTTAACACATCGGTAATATCACAGCTTCAGAACTTTCAGCACAAAAAATCTGGTTTCCTCGGGTTTAAGCCCTGGTTTAGACTTTGAGTAGTCCTAAAGAAGCTACCTATTAGTGTTGTAGTTCTCGAGACCGGTCTTTGTCTCGAGACTGGCCTCGAGACAGTTTATTTCTGCGATCTTGGTTTCGTCTTGGACTCGAGCTCATTTGGTCCTGTCTCAGTCCTGAAGGCACTTGGACTCTCGTCTTGTCTCGGACTCGAGGTTTGAAACTCGACGAGTGCGATCATGTTTCATTACGGCCACTTTCTTCACTTTCAAGCAGTTTTCTGTAAAGTGCCAGTGGAAGTGAAATTAATAAAAACACTGATATAGATATGTGCCAAAATAACTGTAAAATACAAATAAATGTCGAAACTGGTGGTCTCGATTTGGTCTTGATGGACCATGGTCTTTGTCTTGTCTCGGTCTCGACCTTTAAAATTCTCGGCCTTGTCTTGGTCTTAACCCTCAGTGGTCTCGGTCTTGTCCTGGTCTTGACCCCCAAAGGTCTCTGGTCTTGTCCTGGTCTCGACCTTTAAAAGTCTCGGTTTTGTCCTGGTCTTGACCCCCAAAGGTCTCGGTCTTGTCCTGGTCTTGACCCCCAAAGGTCTTGGTCTTGTCCTAGTCTCGACCTTTAAAAGTCTCGGTTTTGTCCTGGTCTAGACCCCCAAAGGTCTCGGTCTTGTCCTGGTCTCGACCTTTAAAAGTCTCGGTCTTGTCCTGGTCTTGACCCCCAAAGGTCTCGGTCTTGTCCTGGTCTTGACCCCCAAAGGTCTCGGTCTTGTCCTAGTCTCGACCTTTAAAAGTCTCGGTCTTGTCCTGGTCTAGACCCCCAAAGGTCTTGGTCTTGTCCTAGTCTCGACCTTTAAAAGTCTCGGTCTTGTCCTGGTCTAGACCCCCAAAGGTCTCGGTCTTGTCCTGGTCTTGACCCCCAAAGGTCTCGGTCTTGTCCTGGTCTTGACCCCCAAAGGTCTTCGGTCTTGTCCTGGTCTTGACCTTTAAAAGTCTCTGTCTTGTCCTGGTCTTGACCCCCAAAGGTCTTGGTCTTGTCCTGGTCTCGACCTTTAAAAGTCTCTGTCTTGTCCTGGTCTTGACCCCCATAGGTCTTGGTCTTGTCCTAGTCTCGACCTTTAAAGGTCTCTGTCTTGTCCTGGTCTTGACCCTCAGAGGTCTTGGTCTTGTCCTGGTCTCGGGAGCCTGTTGTCTCGGACTGGTCTCTGTCTCGATTAGTCCGGTCTTGACTACAACACTTCTACCTGTATATTTCTCTTCTCTGTTTCACTGGAGAAGATTTTTTGGCCAGTCTCCAGTTCTTGTATTTATTATTTATTTCTGTTGTGTGTTTCTCAGCGGAGAAGTGGCAGGCGGTGTACACGATCCTGGAGGCGTTCGGAAACAGCTCGACCTCCATGAACTCGAACGCCAGTCGCTTTTCTCACGTCGTGTCTCTGGACTTCGACCAGGCCGGGCAGGTCTCCTCTGCCTCCATACAGGTAACTCGCAGTAATGAAGAGTGTGATCGAGAGGAAAAACCTGTGCCCCGTGTGAGAGTGCGACACTATCACACTCAAGAATCAGACAAAAAACACCAACAGTTTGTGTTCACATTGTAGAATTTGGTCATGTTTTAATCTCAGACAGAAGAAAGGGTTTTTTCAAGCCTAAACCTAATATTTCCTGTGTGTGTTCAGACCATGTTACTGGAGAAGCTCAGAGTGAGTCGCCGTCCTGATTCTGAATCCACCTTCAATGTTTTCTACTTCCTGTTGGCCGGAGCCGACAGCACCCTCAGGTCTGCGCCTTAGTTATTAAAACAATCACTCTTTTATTTGTATTCATACTGTAATTTATTTTATATTTTTA
The DNA here is from genome assembly GCF_026225935.1 of Boleophthalmus pectinirostris. Taxonomy (NCBI): domain Eukaryota; kingdom Metazoa; phylum Chordata; class Actinopteri; order Gobiiformes; family Gobiidae; genus Boleophthalmus; species Boleophthalmus pectinirostris. Next base: position 33,567,487 of record NW_026571541.1, read on the forward strand.
TTTACAGAACTGAGCTCCATTTGAACCACTTTGCGGAGAACAGCACCTTTGGGATCCTTCCACAGACAAAGGTACAAACTTGAGTCAATAAGTGTTTAATATATGATTTATCTAAGCACTAAGCAACGAGGATTTGTTCGTTATGCAGTTTTAATGTACACCACCTCCACGAAGTGTGTTAAAACTGCACAAAAGCACGGCTCCAAGTTGTTCAGATGTGCTTATACTATGGCTATAAACTGAAATCTCTCACCTGTCAATATAAAAAGCCTGTTCCCTGTCTGCAAATGTCTCCAAATTGTTATTTCAGGGTTTTAAATGAAGCTAGTCCCTACCTAGTCATTAATTTACTATGGAAAATAAAACATAATATGATCAGTTTAAAGAAATATTTATGTAGAAATGTGATGAAGCCTGAAGTGTTTTTTATATTTGGATATTTTAATTTTTTTTTTTACTCTATAGTTCGACTTTAAAGCTGAACTCTGTAGGTGTAGAGGTGGAGACTTGCAAATTGTGACTTGGACTTGAGCCAGACTTGAGTCACTATTTTTAGGACTTAAGGCTACGTTTATACGATGACGATCTGAACAGAAGATGCAAAAGTGTCGTCGCGTCTTCACTTTTTAATCCGGGTTTAGACGAGTGTTGTCGGGAGGAAATCTGTGTGCATACGGTGACGCAAAAGTGTCTGGAATTGGATTGGGTATGCACGCCATCCGACATGTTTCTGTGTACTGTAGGTTTGTGACGTAAACGCGTACACGACCTGAGCAGATCTGACCAGAGTTTTGCTTCTTGAGCAGTGTAGACGGAAACGCTACGGCGGAACGTATTCAACTTTTCCACTCTGGAGGGTGGTTTCAGATGTTTGCGTTTTTAAGACCCAAAACTCCCTCACCGTCTAAACCAGGGGTCTCAGACTCGCGGCCCGGGGGCCAACTGCGGCCCTCGGAAGAATTTTTTGCGGCCCTCCACTTAATTCCAAAGAATAATGTCAGTGCGACCACAGTAGATGTAAGCACAATCCCACCCCCGACCGCGGGCCGCACTGACAGATGAAGCTGCAATCGGTGCCCATACAGATTCACAACAACAGATTATTAACACAGCTTATATCCCAAAACTCAATTTACAGCAGTTGTGAAGCAACGAGTCTAAGTGGATCTGTTAATACGAGTACATGTGCACATACAGAGTTTTTTTTTTTTTCATGCAACCGCGATTTATCGAATACTCAATGCGGCCCAGCCTCACTCAGACTTTATCTAATGTGGCCCCCAGGTAATTTGAGTTTGAGACCCCTGGTCTAAACGAAAGGCACTTCTGATAAAATATTTTGCAGTTTTTACCCGCAAGCGTTCTCCTGTAAACAGGCCCTGAGACTTGACTTGATAAAAGACTTGGGACTTGACTCGGACTTGAAGACTTGAGAAGCACTTTTAAATCTGAATTCTTTCTGTTCTGACCGTAATGATTCACACTAAAATCTTGTCAAGACATTTTAAAAGTTAAAATTAGCATTTCTAGAACTCTTATTTACTCTGTAAATACTCATATATAAATATACTATGATTTTTTTCAAGTACAATTTAGTTTAACCCATTGACGCCGGATGCTGCTCGGCGCAGCACTGAGTCTCCTGTCGGTGTCCGGATTGTCTAGCGATCAGCGTAACTGGTAAAGGCGGAGCCACATCTGGAAGCATGGGGGGCGTGTCCTCTCGCTTCCATTCACTCCCATAGAGACGCAAAACTGCCGGAGCTGTACTGTCGCGTTAAACCTTCTTTATCGTAGCGTATTATTTCCCCATTGAAAAATAATCCAAATGTTTCCCGAACATGTTTCCATCAAGACCTGGTTTGAAGTAACAAACGTTGCTCTTTACTGCAGCGCATGAACGAGCTCAACCACTTGATCTGGTCGCTGTTCCAGACGCTCCTATAACAGGTGCCATATCGCTATGTCGTGTAACAAATAAACATTGTCAAGCGCAAAAATGTTGTCCGTGTCTTCACTGTCATTGTCACTGTCAGCATTTTTGCATTCATACTGTGGAACATTCTAGGCAAAGCAATGACATCTCCATGCAGAAAAGTTCCCTAGTGCCCCTTTATCAAACAGTTAACTCATTTATAAACTGATTTTTCTGCGTTTTGTTTCCAGACCGAGGATAAACAGCGCTCGTCTCAGCAGTTCACGAAGCTCCAGGCCGCCATGAAGGTGCTGGGCTTCTCCTCCGATGAGCAGAAGGCGCTGTGGCTCATCCTGGGAGGAATCTATCACCTGGGAGCCGCCGGAGCCACCAAAGGTAAAAAACTAGTAATTGTATTTTAAAGGTGCACGACGAAACTTCTAAGATGGAGGGTTTGCTACTCGCTTTGTCTCCGTTTGCCTGGAATATTACGCAGTTTACGGCTCAAAAACACCTTAAAAACACAAATTCTTATCACGTGCAGACTTGCTTTTCCATAGATCTGACCGTTAACTTGTCTCCAATGTGATTACCAAGTTTATTTCCATACTGTGCAATAATCCAAAGCAGGCAAATAAGTGGCAGACGCTCCAGAAAAGCCTTTAACTGTAACTGAATGTATTTAAATATACAATATAGTGCTGAAGGGGAGTTTGTATTAACCAGTAAAGCATGTGATTTTACTACTAACAACTCACTATACACACATTTTTTTACTGAAATCTAATTAGTGCACACAGTAATGGAAAGTAGGACTGTCAAAAGAAGCAAAAATCAGATCCTAATCGATTCTAAAACTAAAAAAAGTCCCATTCTCAGGACAGAAATGAAGCTTTCCTGAAGTTTTAGAGCAGGTGTGTCAAACTCAAATTCACAGAGGGACAAAATTAAAAACTGGGACTAAGTCATGGGCCAAACTAAATATTTATTGAGAAATTGCAACTTCATCTGCAGTGTTTTCTCTTCTTTCAAGATATGTAATGTTAAACCTTTACATATTAAAATAAATGTTTAATAATAGTTTTGTTAAACACGAATTCAGAACAAGCAAAATATAAAATAATAACATTTTAAATAAATAATGTCTCTATAGTGTATATATAGTCAAATATAATTATATCTTGGGCCTTTAGAATGATCTTGAGCTGGATAAGAGCACATAGACTAGTAGACGCCCATGGACCTGGTTTAGACCTGGTTTAGACCTGATTTAGTCATGGTTTAGTCATGGTTTAGTCCTGGTTTAGACCTGGTTTAGACCTGGTTTAGACCTGGTTTCGACACAGACCTAGTGGTTTAGACCTGGTTTAGACCTGGTTTAAGACCTGGTTTAGACCTGGTTTAGACCTGGCTTCAACATAGACCTGGTTTTAGTTTAGACCTGGTTTAGTCATGGTTTAGACCTGGTTTAGACCTGGTTTAACCTGGTTTTTAGACCTGGCTTCAACATAGACCTGGTTTAGACCTGGTTTAGACCTGGACTAGACCTGGCTTCAACACAGACACAGACTTTTTTTAGGCCTGGTCTAGTCATGGTTTAGGCCTGGTTTAGTCATGGTTTAGATTTGGTTTAATCCTGGTTTAGACCTGGTTTAGACTTGGGTTAAACCTGGTTTAGACCTGGACCACTGAGGGATTACACAGATATAAGGCCACATGAGAATATAAAACAAAATACTATGATTTAATGTTTAAAATCACAATCTGTTGTCAAAATAAAGAGTGAAATCGAGTTTGAAATGTGACAACATGAGTTCCAGTAATGAATACGAACAAATCTTTATTAAAAATGCTACAGTAAATACATCAATCTATGTAATGAGGCACTCTTATTATTGTGATTTCAAGTTGTTTTCTTAAAGCTTCACTATGAAACTTTTTGGTTGGTGTCCGTAATTTTCTTGTTTCTAAGGAGATGTTATTGCTTTAGCTGACATTAAACAGCTCGACTTTACATTTATTCACTTACAGGTGATTTTATAGCTTAAAAATACCTAAAAAACTGACATTCTAACTGTGAGTGGGGTCGCCTCTCCACAGATCTGACCTGTAACGTGGTCTAATTTGGGTTCCATGAAAATAGAAAGGTTTAATACCATACTGTACATACCCTCCACCAGAAAAGTTACATAATGCGCTTTAAAACAGATAAAAATGACGCATGTGTTCCTTTTGTGTCCAGTAGGGGTCAGTGTTGCTACGTGAGTGTTTCCTCCTCTGAGCAGCTGCTGTTTGTCTTGGTGTGAAATGGCCTGTTTTATGGCCCAGACTGCGAGACAAAAGTGTCAGGCAAAATAAAACACAACACAAAACACCCATCAGTACAAGGGGGTGCATTTAACTAAAACAACAAAAAAGAGAAAGGAGTCTTCAAAAATACACTCGCTTCGACGTGTATTCATTAAAGTAACGTGCGGATGGTAAAGAGTGATAATGAAAGGACACAAACAGTTTTAAATCGGATTAATTCAAGTTGCAATTCGGTTTCTCTTGGTTTTTAAAAAGAAGTTCAGTCTAGAAATAAACAGAAAAAGGACTAAGGTGCATTGTGTAACATTTCTGATCAAATTCAAATGCTTTTCTTCACGTAGATATTATTGATTTGTCTGGAATGTTTCACAGTATGGCGTTAAACATTTCTATCTCCACGGAGACCAAACTAGACCAAGTTACAGGTCAGATCTGTGGAGAGGCGACCCCGCTCACAGGCCCCGTCCACACTAGTATAACTTTATGTATTCGAGTCGTTTTCTTTGTGGACGCAGTGTTCGTTCGCACTAATCCGACGGAAAACGGCTCCAGAGACGGAACGATCTGGTGCCGTCAGCTCCCACGAGTACAGATCTGATCCGGCGCTGTGTGGACGCCTGAAAACGCTGATACGCTCATGTAGGTTGATGCGCCGCGAAGTAATTCACCGTCAAAACGCTAAGAGGCTAGAATATATGTCCATTCATATAAACTGTCTTTGTGTACGACCTGGAGACGTATAATCTCTGAAAAGTTTAACATGAATCATCTCCAACGTGACAGAAACACAGAACAGAGTCACCATCAGTCACAGAAAGAACACTCATATTCCACTGCGTTGTGTCCTTTTGTGCGACAGAAACTGAACCGGATCATTGACACCAAGAGCGCTTATGGTTTATGCAAATGAGCCATGTGGTTTTAAGTTTAGTTTCTGTAAAATGTAAACAAATGTGCGCAAAGCTGCTTTAAACACATTATTACTCAATGTGTATTTGAGTTCTCATAGGAAATAAAAATCCAAACTTAAATTATCTATCCAAGGCGAACCAAAAATACTGGCTGCTTCTGTGTTCTCATTTTATCATGTATACCAGTCTCATCAGCCGTGATAGAAACTTTTCTTTTCTTGGATTCATCCATCATTTACCTACCATGGGTCGAAAAGCTCAAAAAATCGTGCTGCCGGTGTAGGACCTGGTAAATCCGGGCTGTGCTGGGTTTTGACGCATATTTTGAGCTACAAAAATATTACAGTATTTTCCACACTATTAGATGCTCTGGATTATAAGGCGCACTGTCATGGAATGGTCTATGGTCTATATCCCGAGTTTGCAGCGAACATTTTATATGTGGAGCGACATCAAAGCAAAATCCCATTTGTTAATGGAGAGGAGCAGAAGACAAACAGACTGAGCTGCACTTTCTTGTTCTTGTGGTTTTACAGCAACATCACGTCTTGGTCTCTTTGCAGTGGAAGGTGTTTCTTGGTGAACAGTTGGTGCCTTTCGCTTTGGCGTTGACTTTTTAAATTCGTAACCAAGGTTGAGCGAGGGATCGGGGTTTTGCTTTGTTGTCGCTCCACATATAAAATGTTCGCTGCAAACTCGGGATGATTTAGACAGTCAAATGTTTCCTTTTTCGTCCTTCCGTGGATCAATCCTGCCCATCTTCTTCGCCTTTCACTATTTTTCAATTCCGCTGGGAAGGGAAACAGTTTGAACAGAGGTTTTCAGTCACACACATCTGATTCCCTTTTGCATTTATGGAGTTCGCAAACAAATTTCTCGAGCCGTTTTCCGCTGTTAGGATCCAACAACCACACAGTTAACGATGTCCGAATCCCAAAACTAAAATATGACAATATCAGAACCAGAAACAAAATCGATATGGTTCAAAAGACTTGAAAAGATCGAATTTGTCAATAGACGCATCCCACTGGGAAAACAAACACAGCGGTTTGATGCTCACTTTTTCAGAAAATCCTTCCCAGTGTGCATTGCGCGATGACCGGAAGTCTGAAATTCTTGATGCGTGTATAGCCCGGAAAATACGGTACAAACGTTTTATTTGAATGTTACGAGATTACCGTTATCTACAGACAGTGTTGGGAAGGTGACTTTTAAAATGTATTCCCCTACAGGTTACAGATTACACACCCCAAAATATAGTTTGTAACGTAATCCATTAAATTACTTAAAGTGAGTAATGTAATCTGAATACTGTGGATTACTTGATTTGCTGTAGAGAAGCAAAGACCAGGATATCATAACATAAGAAGTTTTGTCTGATAAAAGAAAATTAAAAGCCCAGACTTTACTGAACCAAATTAAAAATATTATTGATACAGGAGGAGGAAACATGTCCACGCAGCATGATTTAGTCCTGGTTTAGACCTAGTTTAGTCCTGGTTTAGTCCTGGTTTAGACCTGGTTTAGACCTGGTTTAGTCCTGGTTTATTCCTGGTTTTAGATCTAGTTTAAATCTAGTCTAGACCTGGTTTTAGTCCTGATTTTAGTCCTGGTTTAGACCTGGTTTTAGACCTGGTTTAGACCTGGTTTAGTCCTGGTTTAGACCTGGTTTAGACCTGGTTTAGATCTAGTTAAATCTAGTCTAGACCTGGTTTTAGTCCTGGTTTAGACCTGGTTTAGACCTGGTTTAAATCTAGTTTAGATCTAGTTTAGACCTGGTTTTAGTCCTGGTTTAGTCCTGGTTTAGTCCTGGTTTAGTCCTGGTTTAGACCTTAGACCTGTTTAGACCTTTTAGACCTGGTTTTAGACCTGGTTTAGACCTGGTTTAGTCCTGGTTTAGTTTCCGCCAATGAGTGGAATTACTGGGGAAAAAAAAAAAAAAATAAAAATGTGAAAACAGGAAAATACCTCTGTGTAATCCATTTATTTCAACAAAGTAACTGTAATCCAATTACCACTCACTGAAACAGTAACTGTAACTGAATACAATCGCTCAAAATTTGTACTCTGATTACGTAACTCCGGTACATGTAATCTGTTACTCCCCAACACCGTCTACAGATTTAGAGTTACCGCAACAGACGGATGAAAGAGCCGCGAGTTAGATTAATGCCGCGCCGTGTAACATTTTAGTGAAAGCAATAACATCTCAACAGTTATATCCACCACCAAAAAAGTTCCATAGTAGCTTTAAACATGAGTCTGTACTAACCTTATTTGTACGTCAGCGGTGTTTTCTCTTCCACAGCATGGGGCCTGGGCTGCATTGTGTTTACCTCTAATCTGTTTTTCTTGTAAAAATGGAGTTGTTGTTTTTGTTTTTTTTGCCGTTGTGCTGTTTTGCTAACCCCTTGTCTTCTGCACGTTGGCATGCCGCGCCCTCTATCAAACCAGACGGGGACCAAGGTAATGGAACTCACTCTCCGCTCACTCTAGTCTAGTCTCATCTCTCGCACACAAAAACTACATTTCCCCGCACCGATGTTAACCTAAACGTCCATCCTCTTCCTTCATTAGCATTTTGATTGTTTCTGAACTCTAATCTTGCCTCATAATTTGAAAAGCTTTTGGTAAAACATGACTTGGTTTTCCCCCTTTTACTAAAAAAAAAAACAAAAAAAAAAACGGTCGATTTGACAACTGATTTGCAGTCATTTGTTCCACCCGTATATTTTCTCTGTCAGCTCTTGTCCCATTATCTGAGAATTAGAGAACGAAAAGCTAACCCAATCTGAACTTGTTATCGTGCTGAATAATGTCTTGTTAAAGCTGCAATGTGTCATTTTTTTGCGAAGGGTCCGTCACCTGCTTGTTTCGGTGGATATTTATGGTCACTGCTCTGCCTGGAATGTTCCACAGTGTGACATTAAACAGCTTTAACTTATATTTATTCAAGTACAGGTGGTTTTATAACTCAAAAATACTCAAAACAGAACAGAAACAAGCAATACTGACTGTGAGCAAGGCAAACCAGTTGTAGTAGTTGTAGTAGTTGTTGAGTATTAGGAGTAGTAGTTGTAGTAGTAGTAGGGGTAGTAGTTGTAGTAGTGGTTCTTCTTCTTGTTGTAGTTGTCATTGTTGTAGTAGTTTTAGTTGTTGTAGTAGTATTAGTTGTTGTAGTAGTAGTAGTAATAGTAGTAGTTCTTGTTGTTGTGTAGTAGTTGGTGTTGTAGTAGTAGTTGTTGTTGTTGTAGTTGTTGTAGTAGTAGTAGTAGTAGTTGTAGTAATAGTTGTAGTAGTTGTTGTAGTAGTAGTAGTAGTTGTTGTAGTAGTAGTAGTAGTAGTTGTTGTTGTAGTAATAGTTGTAGTAGTTGTTGTACTTATAGTTGTTGTTGCTGCGTAGTAGTTGCTGTTGTAGTAGTTGTAGAAGTTGTTGTAGTTGTATTAGTTGTTGTAGTAGTTGTAGTTGTTGTAGTAGTTCTTGTTTTAGTTTTTGTAGTAGTAGTTGTCGTTGTTGCTCTAGTTATAGTTGTACTAGTTCTTGTAGTAGGGTTAGGGTTAGTAGTTGTAGTAGTAGTTTTAGCTGTTATAGTAGTAGTAGTAGCTGTTGTTGTTGTTGTTGTAGTTGTAGTAGTAGTAATTGTTGTAGTAGTTGTAGCTGTTATAGTAGTAGTAGTAGCTGTTGTTGTTGTTGTAGTTGTTGTAGTAATAATAATTGTAGTAGTAGTAGTAGTAGTTGTTGTAGTTGTTGTTGTAGTAGTAGTAGTAATAGTAGTAGTAGTAGTAGTAGTTGTTGTTGTTGTTGTTGTAGCTGTTATAGTAGTAGTAATTGTTGTAGTAGTTGTAGCTGTTGTAGTAGTAGTAGTAGTAGTTCTGGTCATTGTTGTAGTTGTTGTAGTAGTAATTGTTGTTGTTTTAGTTGTTGTAGTAGTGTAGTAGTAGTAGTAGTAGTAGTAGTAGTAGTAGTAGTAGTAGTAGTAGTAGTTGTTGTAGTAGTAATTGTTGTAGTTGTAGTAGTAGCTGTTGTTGTTGTAGTTGTTGTAGTAGTAGTAATTGTTGTAGTAGTAGTTGTTGTTGTAGTAGTTGTTGTAGCTGTTATAGTAGTAGTAGTAGTAGTAATTGTTGTAGTAGTAGTTGTAGCTGTTATAGTAGTAGTAATTGTTGTAGTTGTAGTAGTAGTAATTGTAGTAGTAGTAATTGTTGTAGTAGTTGTTGTAGCTGTTATAGTAGTAGTAGTAGTAATAATTGTTATAGTAGTAGTAGTAGTTGTAGCTGTTATAGTAGTAGTAATTGTTGTAGTAGTAGTTGTAGCTGTTATAGTAGTAGTAGTAGTAATAATTGTTATAGTAGTAGTAGTAGTTGTAGCTGTTATAGTAGTAGTAATTGTAGTAGTAGTAATTGTTGTAGTAGTAGTTGTAGCTGTTATAGTAGTAGCTGTTGTAGTTGTTGTTGTAGTAGTAGTTGTAGTAGTAGTTGTAGTTGTTATAGTAGTAGTAATTGTTGTAGTAGTAATTGTTGTAGTTATAGTTTACGATCAGCTTGAGTTTAAAAAGAAAACAAAAGATGAAGTAACTTGAATAACAAAGCTTCAGTCAGAACATGCCTCCAGTTACCTTCACAACATCAACATTATTATTATTATTATTACGTAATGACAAACAATCTACCACGAATAAACATCTGAAGTAATAATTTAAAAAAAAAAGAAAAAAAAGTTGATTCTCTTTCCTTCCGAGTTAAAAAGTTCGATTAGTCCCCTCGGTGTAAACGGGACGCAGACGGCGGTTGGTTCAAATGGCTTCTGATCTCGTTTAATCCCGGTTTTAAAGCCGCTCTTGTTTTCCCGTCTCCCCTTGTCTCCTCTCTAACCCCCTTTTTTTTTCTTTCTGGAGATAAAAAAATTTCCAAAGATCACAACAACGCCGTCCCCTTTAAGCCGCTCTATCTGATGCTTCCCCCTCGTCGCCCACGCCAGGCTCCGAAACTACACAGCGCCGTATCACGAGGCGGCAGAGTCAAGCTTGTTCTGCTCAGAGTTTATTTTCCTGCGAATATGTTTCCTGAAGCTTTTCTATTTTAAAACGACGTACGCTCACCTAAAAGTTTAAATAAGTTACGGATCGTGCGGTAATTATATGTATTTGCAGACTGGGCTAACCACTCTGCCGCAGTCACACAGTGGGAAAATATACAAATTTTTACTATTTATCCTATTTCTTTTCATCTTGCTCTGTCTTTAATCCACCATTTTTTAATCACCTGTCTGTATTTTACTCATTTTAGGTCCAATATTTTACAAAATTGGCTTTTTGAGCTCTTAAAAACCGTCTTAAAAACATATATTTGGCAGATTTTTTGTTTAATTTATGGATGTAATTAAACAGATTTTATTATAAGTTAACTTTTCTGGTTGTAGGTCTACCACTTGCTTGTCTCCGCGGCGATGTTCCACACTATGGCATTAAATTTATCTACAGTATGTCACATTTATTCGATGAAAACATGCATTCTTATTGTGGGTGGTGGTGAGGTGACGGGGCTCGCCTCTCTACAGATCTTACCTGTAACTTGGGCTACGCCTGATTTTCCTCAATGGAGACAAAGTTTAATGCGATACTGTGGAACATTCTGGACAAAAACGGTAACGTCACCATGGAGACGAGTAGGCTGTAGGTAGTGGAACCTTCACCAGAAAAGTTCCATAGTGAGTCTTTAACTTGATTAAATACCAGAAAACCTAAATACACGTCCAAAGTGAAAACTGGTGTTAAAACCTGATTCTTGCAGAATATTGGACCAGTCATTTTGTGTATAATTAGCAGTTTTTTACCTCCACTAGTTTCTAAACTCTATCTTTTCTTCTCTCTCTCCTCTCCTCCTCACTCCTCTATCCTCTTCTCTCTCCTCTTTTCCCCTTCCCTCTCCTCCTCTCTCCTCCTCTTTCATCCTCCTCTTATCCCCCTTTCTATCTCCCTCTCTTCTCCTTTCTCCTCCTCTCCTCTGTCATCTGCTTTCTCCTTCTCTCTCCTCCTCTCCCCCTCTCGCCTTCTGTCTTCTCTCTATCTTCTCTGTCTCCTCTCCTCTTTCCTCTTTCCTCCTCTCTTCTTTTCTCTCCTCCTCCCTCTCTCTCCTCTCTCTTCTCTCTTCTCTCTCCTCCTCTGTCCTCTCCCCTCTCCTCTCTCATCCTCCTCTCTTCGCTCTCTTCTCCCCTCCTCTCTCCTTTCTTCTCTCCTCTCTCCTCCTTTCCTTTATTCTCCTGATCTCTCCTTTTCTCTCCTCCTCTCCTCTCTCCTGCCCTCTCCTTCTCTTTATTTTCCTCTCCTCTTCCCTCCTCCTCTGTCCTCCTTTCTCCTCTCTTCTCTCTCCTTCTTTCCTCCTCTCCCCTTCTATCTTCTGTCTCCTCTTCTGCCTCCTCCTCTCTTCCTCTCTCCTCTCTCCTCCTTTTCTCTCTTATCTTCGCTTCTCTTTTCTTCTCTTCTCTCTCCTCCTCTCCTCTCCTCTTCTCCTTTCTTACCTCCTCTCCTCTGTTCTCTCTCCTCTCTTGTCTCTCCTCCTCTGTCCTCTCTCTCCTCTCTCCTCCTCTCCATCTTCCTTCCTTCTCTCTCTCCTCCTTTTTCACTCACACGACCGTTCTCGTTCCGTTTGTTGAAACATGCCCGCAAGACCATAAACCGGGACGACAGGAGCTTTCTTACTCACATGTACTTTCTCTCAGGTGTGTGAGAATAAAAAAGCCCCTCGTCCTGGTTCATGGTTTCGTATTTTGACAAAACTAAACCTTGGTCAGAAAAAAGAATCGGAAAACCAAAACCAAACCTCACTGACTAATCGCAAAACATATACTACTGCAGTTTTTTTTTTTTTTTTTTTACTTAAAATTTTAATATCATTTTTTATTAAGTGTTTCATGTTTATATTCTGTTATACTATCACAGAATAAAAACAAGACTCAAACAATGACCAAAACACATCAGACAAATGGAACTTATAATTAATTCTCTTGCCATCTTTTTTGCTATTTATTTAGGAAGTTTTGATTTGATTTAAATTTAATTTATTATTATTATTTTTTTTTATTTTAAATTATTTTTTTTATTTAAAATTTATTTTAAATTTTTTTTTTTATATTTTTAAATTTAATTTAATTTTATTTACTTTATTTTCTTTACTTTATTTTTTATTTATTTTAATTTAATTTTATTTTATAAATTTTTATTTACTATATTTTAATTTATTTATTTTAATTATTATTTATTTGTTATATTATATTGTGGTGTGTGAGCTACTGTGTCCAAATTATTTCCCATGTGGATCAGTAACATTTGTTTAAGTCTAAATCTAAGTGCAAGTTGTGTGCAAACGTAAAAAATAAATAATAATAATTTAGATGTTTTTAATGGCTCCTAATAGCATTTATTTTACAATTTAAGCCAGTGTTGTGATATTTATTTATTTATTTTTATTTTATTTTTTTTACTTATCTAGGACCAAGTATTCATGGTTTTATTGCATTCTAGTTTTTTTTTTTTTTACAACAAAGTGGATGAATCGTCTCTTCTTCTCTGTCAGGATCAAAGGTCACCGCTCTGGAGTGTCTGGAGGCCATGGCGTCTGGATTGTACTCGGAGCTCTTCACTTTAGTCATCTCCCTCATCAACAGGTCTGTACAAAAGAAGATCTTGTGTAAAAACACTCCAATAGCAAGAAATAAAAATAAGTATTGAAATCATAATATAATAGAAATAAAAATATGTAAATTTATTATCAAACATGTCAAAAACTCATCTTGGATGCAGATCACTTTTCCAGTGTTGCCTCCATGGATATGTTGTACTAGTAGCTTTGTCTGTAATGTTCCACAGTATGGCATTAAACTTTTCCACGTGAGATTCACTCAAGCAGGTGACACAACCGAATAAAATTACATGTCAGGTCTGTGGAGATGTAACCCTGATCACAGTAAGAATGCAAAGAAAGAAAAGCAATAACATCTCCATGGCAACAAGCAGATGGTGGACTTTAAAGGTGCAGTATGTACCATATTTTTCGGACTATAAGGCGCACTTAAAATCCTTTAATTTTCTCAAAAATCAACAGTGCGCCTTATGTATTAATTCTGGTTGTGCTTACTGACCTCGAAATGATTTTATGTGGTACACGGCGCTGAAAAATCTGTCAAAATGTTTTAGTACGACTTTGGTAAACTATGAAACCGCCCCACTTGATGAATTGTCGGAGCATTATGACTACTGTAGTCAGGATCCTCACAGCGTAAAGGGCAAAGTATAATTTCTGCGTCGACACAACGCACACTGCTGCCGTCGCCTTGTCACAAAAAAACCCACTCATATTCCACTGAGTCGTGTCGTTTAGTCTAACAGAAACTGAACCGCATCAGCGCACAAGGAGCGAGCTGTTTTTTTCATCACTTATAGTTTATGCAAATTTGCCATGTGGTTTTAAGTTTCTCTTCTGTAAAACGTAAACAAATGTGCACATAGCTACATTAAACACATTATTACTCAATGTATATTTGAGTCGTCCACGTAGGAAATACAAAAAAACAAACTTAATTAGTGATCCACCCACATTCACATTCATAATCCACATTCACCAAGACAGGGAGGCAACGCCGGGCGAATTACGCCACGATCTGCCAATGGATCGTGGACGCCTCGGCTAAGGCATCAGTCTGAAGTGTCGTCCGTTTGTTTCGCTTAATGCGCCTTATAATCCGGTGCAACTTATGTATGAAAATAGACGAGAGAATTCAGCATTATTGATATTACGTCTAATAATTCGTTGCGCCTTATAGTCTGAAAAATACGGTAGCTTGTTTCTGTAGATCTGCGATTCCTCTGCCTGGAATGTTCCGCAGTATGACATTAAACAGCTCTACTTTACTTTTAATCAATTACAGATGGTTTTACAGCTCAAAAATACCTAAAAAACTGACATTCTGACTGTGAGCGGGGTCGCCTCTCCGCAGATCTGACCTGTAACTCGGTCCGGTTTGATCTCCGTGAAAGATGGAAAGGTTTAACGCCACGCTGTGAAACATTCCAGACAAAGCAGTAACATCTTGTGGGTTTTTTCGGAAGGTTCAATGCGTGTCCTAAAAAGAAGCACGAGAGATGGAGAATCCGAGAGAACAGGCCACTTTATTTCAGCATTTCCATTGAGAGAGATTCAAGTTGATTACCAAGTACAACTGCCACCCCGGAACGACGCCTCTGACCAACTCAAAATCAGGGGTAGCTTTATACTACATCTTGACAAAACATTAACTTGTTGATTTAGCATATACAGCAAGAAAATGAACAATACTGCTGACCCAGTGCACCTTATCATGGGTGGGAACATGCCACGGGGTCCACATATGTCAGTTTTGCTGCTTCGTGGCACTCAAAGTCCAGAAAAACATGTTCTTTATGGCACTCAAAGTACAGAAAAAACATGTTATATAGACCTATAGATAGTCATACGTGTTTTCCACCCTGTTGTCATTCCAAAGTCCATAATATTGGGTGAATTAGCATGACCAACACATAATATTTCCCACAATCTCCAGGGAGAAAAGACGACGCGCCTTTAAACTTGACCTCCCGTAACGATGATGCGCATGGAAAAGTGCCACAGTGTTTCTTTTCTCGCCCGTTTTTATAACACAACCTGTTTGTGAATAGACATGTTCTTGCTCTCAGCGTTGGCCTCGGAGCAGCTTGTTATAGTTTAGTCTCGCTCTTGTATCTGTCCTGTACCTGTCCTCTCTCTGTCTCTCTCCTTTTCTCCATCTCTCCTCTCCTCTGCTCTCTCCGTTCTCTCCTCTCTCTCCTGCTTCTGTGTTTGGAGTTTTGTCAGACTTTTCTCTCTGGGGATCGTTGCCTCTGCAGTTTTTCTATAAATAAATATTCTCCCCGAGCTAAACAAATACAGTACGAGACAGAGGTAAGCTTCTGGTTCAGGAATAAAAAAGAAAAAAAAAAAGAAAAAAGATTGAGTTAGTTTTTCCATTTAAAGATGCACGGTGTAACTTTTCTCCGTGGAGATGTTATTGCTTTGTCGGTGTGATTAAACCTTTCTGTCTTTGTGGAGATCAAACCGGAATAAGTTACAGGTCAGATCTGTGGAGAGGCGACCACGCTCACAGTCAGAATGTTGTTTTTCTAGGTATTTTTGAGCTATAAAACCACCTGTAATTGAGTAAATGCAATGTAGAGCGGGACTACACTAGGACTAAACCAGGTCTAAACCAGGACTAATCTTGGATTTAAGAGAGAGAGAACCCCGAGCCCCGTGGAGCAGGTTGTCCTCAAAGCGTGATCTGGTGACGGCTGCGCTTACCTCCGTGTGGTGTGGAGCTCTGTGCCGCTCCTTTTGTCTGCGGTCACCTGATGGTTTACACGGGCGCATCTCCGAGCCCGTCCCGACAGTCAGTCCTGGTTTAGTCCTGTTTTAGTCATGGGTTAGTCCTGGATTGGTCCTGGATTAGTCATGGGTTAGTCATGGGTTATTTCTGGTTCAGTCCTGGTTTAGTCCTCCTGGTTCAGTCCTGCAGTCAATCCTAGGTTAGTCCTCTTTTAGTCTTCTTTTAGTCCTCTTTTAGTCCTCCTGGTTCAGTGCTGGAATCAGTCCTGGTTTTGCCCTGTTTTAGTCCTGTTTTAGTCCTAGTTTAGTTCTGGTTTAGTTCTGGAATCAGTCCTCTTAGTCCTGGGTTAGTCCAGTCCTGGGTCAGTCCTGGGTTAGTCCTGGGTAGTCCTGGGTTAGTCCTAGGTTAGTCCTGTTTAGTCCTTAGTTTTAGTCCTGGTTTAGTCCTGGTTAGTCTCCTGGTTCAGTCCTGGTTAGTCTTAGTCCTTAGTCCTAGGTTAGTCCTGGGTTAGTCCTGGTTAGTCTGGCTGGGTTAGTCCTGGTTAGTCCTGGTTAGTCCTGGTTTAGTCCTGGTTTAGTCCTGGTTAGTCCTGGTCTTAGTCCCTTAGTCCTAGGTTAGTCTTAGTCCTGGTTAGTCCTGGCTTAAGTCCTTAGTCCTGGTCCTTAGTTAGTCCTGGGTCCTTAGTCCTGGTTAGTCCTTAGTCCTAGTTTAGTTAGTCCTGGGTTAGTCCTGGTCCTTAGTCCTATTAGTCCTGGGTTAGTCCTGGGTTAGTCCTGGCTTAGTTAGTCCTGGTTAGTCCTGGGTCCTTAGTTAGTCCTGGTTAGTCCTTAGGTTAGTCCTGTCTTAGTCCTGGGTTAGTCCTTAGTCCTTAGTCCTGTCTGGGTTAGTCCTGTCCTGGTTAGTCCTGGGTTAGTCCTGGCTTAGTCCTGGCTTAGTCCTTAGTCCTTAGTCCTGGGTTAGTCCTGGGCTTAGTCCTGGTCCTTAGTCCTAGGGCTTAGTCCTGTTAGTCTTAGTCCTGGCTTAGTCCTGGGTTAGTCCTGGCTTAGTCCTGGCTTAGTCCTTAGTCCTTAGTCTTAGTCCTGGGGTCCTGGGTTAGTCCTGGGTTAGTCCTTAGGTCCTGGGTTAGTCCTAGGCTTAGTCCTGGGTTAGTCCTGGCTTAGTCCTGGGTTAGTCCTTAGTCCTGGGTTAGTCCTGGGTTAGTCCTGGGTTAGTCTTAGTCCTGGGTTAGTCCTGGGTTAGTCCCTTAGTCTTAGTCCTGGCTTAGTCCTGGTTCCTAGGGTTAGTCCTGGGTTAGTCCTTAGTCCTGGTTAGTCCTGGGTTAGTCCTGGTTAGTCCTTAGGGTTAGTCCTGGCTTAGTCCTGGGTTAGTCCTGGGTTAGTCTGGTTAGTCCTGGGTTAGTTAGTCCTGGGTTAGTCCTGGCTTAGTCCTGGGTTAGTCCTGGGTTAGTCCTGGGTTAGTCCGTGGCGTGTGCGGTACAAAAGTTCTGCATCTCCGTCAGCTTTTCTTCTGCTCGGCCTGTGAAGTGACGACAGTCGAGTCGCGTCTGTGAGTTCGTGTTCGTACTGAAAAAAGCTAAACCGTTTCATTTCGTGATTGTAATTCTTGAAGTCGTAACTTTTCAGTTCATATGCTTCAGTTCATTTCTGTGTGATTTATCACGGGCTCGGGCGGGTAACGGGTGGAATGTTACCGGGTCCGGGCGGGTAAATGGACCCTTGCGGGACTCTGAATGACATCTCCATAGAAACCCAGTGTACGTTTGATTTCCAATTAATTTCCCATTTAAAACAGTGAAACAGCCGCAAGGTTAGACTTTAGCGGAAATGAAAATTACAATTCTTTGCGCAGACCCCTAGTTGGAGACCCCTGCTCTAGATGCTCCAGTTTCTTAAGAGCAAAAACTATACTGTTATGGTGTGATAGACTTATTTAACAGCACAAACCAGATAACCTGTTGTAGTTGAAATTAAATCAGTTATTTAATGTGAGATTATGTTAAAATAAAGATCAGATTATAGTCAGACAGAGCAGTGCTTCAATTAGCTTCACATCCCCGGGGAATCTTGATGAGATCAGCTGCAAACTCAATAAGCTCCTTCCTCTGCGTTTGAAATAGATCTTGTTAATCTCAGCAGGACTTTCATGGTTAAATAAAGGTCTACAAATAAATAAACTGGCTACTGTGATGCTGATCCTGTATCCAAATAAAACTGTGTTCATTGGCCTGACTAAATCCAAAATCACACTCCTCCTCCGTCCCCGTGTAAACTGTGTTCTTGTGTCTGTCTCCGCGCACAGAGCTCTGAAGTCCAGTCAGCATTCCCTCTGCTCCCTGCTCATCGTGGACACTCCCGGTTTCCAGAATCCCAAAGTCTCTCAGCTCAAAAGAGGAGCCACGTTTGAGGAGCTGTGTCACAACTACACGCAGGAAAGACTCCAGACGCTTTTCCACGAGAGGACGTTCACGCAGGAGCTGGACCGATACAAGGAGGTGCACTGGAATAAGAAACGCCTAGATACACGCAAAAACACAAACAACATTTAGTTTACGTCCCGTTTAGGTCTCAAAAAATACTTTATAGAGGCTTTGCACCGTCACGTGACCCGGGCACATTATGTCATTGACTTCAGCAGCATCGGAGAAACATGGGCAGGTTTTGTTGTATATTTGGTTGTTCTAGACCAGGGGTGTCAAACTCATTTTGGTCCAGGGGTCGTATCCAACCTACTTTGATCCCAAAGGGGCCGGATCAGAAAACTCATGTCATATAAACCCCAAAAATAACAATAAGTTCAAATATTTGTGCAGAGAAACACAAATCTATTACAGAAATCTTTTTTAATTGATGAACTCTTCTTTTACAAAATATTATAATATTATGAACAACCTGAAACTTTAAGAAAAATACAATTTCAACACAATGTTTTAACATGAACTTGTTTAACATTAACTTGTATAAATAGGAATAAGTAAATTTTTCTTGTAAAATCCTGCACTTGGTTTCTACTTTTCTCATGTTGGGCATTTTTCTGATGAGGGGGTCACGGTCAACAGTCAAAACGATCGTCCTTTAAGAGCGTTTGGAAAGAGACAAGTCTTCATTTGTGCTGCTCTGGTGGGAGGGGCCACGTACAGAGACGCTGGAGACGCTGATATGATAAACACCACAGAAAATTACCAATATTTTAATAAAAAATAGAATTAAAATATTTTAGTAGAAAATCAGCCGAGGGCCAGATTAAAGGTCTTGGAGGGCCGGATCTGGCCCCCGGGCCGCATGTTTGACACCTGTGTTCTAGACGCTCTGAATGGGATAAAATGAATAGTTTCTTCACTATTCCTCTGGAAATTACTCATCAGGATCTCAAACAAGGGAATTATCAGAAAAAAGACGCGGATTATAGCAGCAAAAATAAACCGCGAAGAGATTTCCTATTGTACCATCAAGACACCTGAAGTTTCATCAAGGTATTTGCTATTTAAATTGTTTCATAACTTATTTAATGAAAGAAGCACATTTACTGAACAAAAATTTCATTAATTTATCCAGGAAAACCCGCACTAGTTTACGAACCCACACTGGGCTCCTGTGATCAACATGGTGCAGTCGAAGAGTCTGTGAGCCGAACCTCGAAAGAATCGGCCATGAACAGATCCTCACGAACGTTAGAAAGATCCGCTCACAAAAAGCGATTAATTCTAGAAGACATAGTTGTGGATAAGCAAGACAATAAAGAAAACATGGGTCCTACGACGAGTGACATGTTTATATGTGCGTTGGAAGATACAGTTTCTAGTGCCACTCACACGGCAAATGTTTTCTTTTTACATTTTAGTTCAGTAAATGTGCTTCTCTCATTAAATAAACTATGATCAATTTAAATAGCAAATACCTTGATGAAAGTGACGTGAGTGTGTCTTGATGGTACCATAGGAAATCTCTTTGCGGTTTATGTTCTCTAGCCATAATTCACGTTTTTTTTTCCGATAATTCCCTTGTTTGATCCTGATGAGTCATTTCCAGAAGAAAAGTGAAGCAACGGATCGTTTTATCTCGTTCAGAGCGTCTAGAACAACCAAATACACAACAAAACCTGCCCATGTTTCTCCAATGCTGCTGAAGTCAATGACATAGCGTGCCCGGTGTCATGGCGGCGTAGTTACCGTTGCTATATGGGTCACGTGACGGTGCAAAGCCTCTATTGGCCTTTAGAAACTAGTCAGATGAACAAAAAACAAAATATGACTTCATGAGGATAAAATATAAAATCATTTATAAAAGATTTAACAAGAAAAAAATTTATAGATCTTGAGATTTTACCAAAATTTCAGTGAGTCTAAATGGAGAGTTTAAGCCTTAATGTTCATTTAAATGTTTTCTTACTACACAGTGTTAAATGTATTGACTTTAATTTACTTTTTAGTTTGTTTTGGCCAATGTATCAATGAGGGTTTTTACACGACGAGGGCTCGGCATCATTAAGAAGTTACCGATACGATACACTTTTCGATACAGTGCACTTTCAATCCAATACGATTCAGTACGATATATTGCAAATCGATTCGATAAGGTTCAGTGAAAAACAAAGCCTAAATCATGGCTGTGATACTAAAAATCTACAAAGTCTGTGCAAAGTTAAAATAAAAAACGACATTTTATTCATCAAAACTGTGAAAAAGTCAACACAATTGTAGCTTTTACACAAAATAATTGAGTAAAATCTACCTAAAAATACTCTTGGTGATATATTGATACAGCATTTTTTATGTTATGTCCACGATATCGATTCGGTATCATCAAATTAAACGATACGTTATGTCGATATTTCAGTATTTTTGCACACTTCTATAGACTATTGGTACAAATATGCATGATTTCTTATGGAATCAATTTTGTGTCAAATAATTCAAGAACAATTTTAAATCATCAAGCAAAAAAGTATAAATTAAAATACCAAATAAAACAAATCAAACCAAAAAAGTTTAATAAATTAAATCAGTTTTCAATCAAATTATTAGTGTAATCGTGTAAAATATTTGTCTTTGCCTCTATGGAAATGTTTTGTTTTTGTCCCACGTCTTTGTTTAGTTTGATTCTTTTTTTTTGGTTCTGATTCTCCTTCTCGTTTGCGCTCGCTGAACTTTTTGGTGCAGTTTTGGCACAAACGTGACAGGTGGGTGGGATTTACATGGATGCATTCCCGTTGGCTCATTTATGTTTGATGGACAGCTGAGGTTGGAGCTCCTGTGGACGTTTCCCGTTGAAGTTTTGGCGACTGCAGCACTGACAAGTTTGTTTAGAATCACGTTATTCCAGAAGAACCGTCCACAAGAGAGAACGCTGAATATTAGAAAAGCTCTGAGCGCCAAAACTCCAACAGGAAACGTCCACAACAGCTTCCAGAGCTTTGTTTTATTTTGTTTTTATTTGGTATTTTGATTTATAATTTTCGCTTGATGTTTTAAAAGCGCTCATTGAACTAGTTGACTCAAAACTGATTCCATAATTTCCATAATTTTCCATTTTTCGGCATTACTTCCCCTTCTTACATTGTTAAAAAGGCAAAAAATAACAGATTGCTTAATTTTTTTGGTTTATTTTTATTTTACTGAAGACATTTCTTATCAAATGTAAGTACACTAATTTAAGTAAAGGCAAAACTAGTATCTTAACTTGTATATATAACTATTTTACCCCTGTATTACTTCACCTAGAGATTATATTTCATCATTAGACTGGGAAAACCTCTTAAACTCTGCAAAAAGTCCAACATTTCCTGCAATTAAATCAGTTTAATTTCCAATATTTTCACCCACAATTTTCACAATCTCAATCTGAAACCATAACACAAACCCAATCTAAAGTAATTTTATATTTTGATTTATAATTTTTGCTTGATGTTTTAAAAGTGTTCATTGAACTATTTGACTCAAAACTGATTCCATAATTTCCATAATAATAATTCCATAATTTTTGACATTACATTGTTAAAAAGAAAAAAATAACAGATTGCTTAATTTTTTTTGGTTTATTTTTTTACTTTTTTGTAAATTATATAAGACATTTCTTATCAAATCTGGGCAAAACTAGTATCTTAACTTGTATATATAACTATTTTACCCCTGTATTACTTCACCTAGAGATTATTTTTCATCATTAGATTGGAAAAACCTCTTAAACTCTGCAAAAAGTCCAACATTTCCTGCAATTAAATCAGTATAATTTCCGATATTTTCACCCACAATTTGTACAATCTCTAATTTAAATCCTCAATCCTCAATCTGAAACCATAACACAAACCCAATCTCTTGTAATTGTGAGTAATTATTTGCTGTTTTTGATTGTAAACGCTGATTGTTGACACTAACCCTCCCTCCTGCTTCTATAGGAGAACATAGAGCTTGCATTAGATGACATAGAGAGCTCTCCGTCTCTGTCTGTAGCCGCAGTGGATCAGGCCTCCGCTCAAGCGCTGGTAAGAAAAACTCTACGTGTACTTTTTTTTTTCCTATTAAAATCCACGCTCTCCTCCTCACACCTCGCCTGCAGTCTGCTCGTTACGGACCGAATGCTAATTGAGTCCTCGGTTTAATGAAGTTTGGGGAATAACGTCGTGTGAATGATTGCGACTGTAATGGAGCCGCTAACAATGCATTTAAATTGGCTTTTTAATGTTCTCTTCTTCAAATATATCTCATTATTTTTAGTGCGAACGTTGTACATAAACTATTAAGTGGTTCTGCTTTGTTATGGGCCACATTTTGAGGACTTATCCCCCCCCATTCAGAAGTTGTAATATTTTGGTTTAAACGGTTTAAGTTGTTAGGGACGGGACCAGATCTCGTGAGACAACATCTGGACAGACAAAATTGCCACAGTCTTTTGTAGTGCTGCCAAAAAAAACTAATAAAACTACTACTGCTACTACTACTGGGTCCGGTCCAGCAGTAATGGAGGGAAACGGGCAGATTTTTTACATTCAAATGTCTCTTATTCAGAAACTAGAGGGACTATTGAAATAAGTAAAGTATCAGAATGTAGCAAAGAGTTACACTCCAACAGGGTGAAGTTAAACCTGTGATATTCTTTCAAGTTGTTGACAAAAAATTTAAAAACTAATGTCGGTAACAGAGGGAATGAAATATGCAGCACTTTTTGGGCAATAAATACAAACAGCGATAACTCTTGGTTCTCACTTACATATCCTTAACAAACTGCATTCAGACTGCAGCCTGAAGTGACCCAAATCCGATTTTTTGGCTTCTATGTGACCTGTATCTGATCTTTTAATGACAGTCTGAACAACACAGATTTTTTCAAATGTGACCCAGGCCACTTGGATATGTGCTCCTGAAACCGATACATATCTGATCTTTTGACATGTGACTTCAGTGTGAACGGCCAAAGTGCATTCATCCACCTACACTTTATCAACAAGACACAAACGTCACTATTCTGCGCTGAAGTAGGCGAAAATTGTTAATGAACTCCATGTCACTGAAGTGAAGCACATCACCACTCACCACTCTTGGCTCCGTCTCCACATCCACACGTTACTTTCAACGGACGTCGCTGCCGCTGCCCCACAAAACACCACGACCAAAAACCTCGTCCTTCTCCTTCTCAATCTCCTCCTTAAAACAAGTAAGTTGTTCATGTTCTGGCTCCGGTACGAGAGGAACTTTAAAATCTCCAGGTGCTCGATGCTGCGTCCATGTTTGGACAACTTCCGTAAACACAGAACACGCTCGCTGCGGTTGACGTCGTCGTGTCTCCAGTGTCACATGTGGGACACTTTCCGGCCGTTTAATGTTCACACTGGAGTCACATACAAGTCACATTTAATTGGAAATGTGAACGACCTCGCAAAAACATCGGATTTCACAAAAAAATCTGAATGAGCATTAAGCCCTGCAGTCTGAACGTAGCCTAAGACACACCGGATAATAAATCACTTTTTGGTGAAATGTATGTTATAAACAATAGAACAGTAAAATAACGATAGAACAGAGAACAACAGGCTGAATATGAACAGTTATTCAGATAATTATGACATAAACAACAGAACATAAGTTTAGCGAACTCTCGATCTCACACTAAATCCATTCAATTCACAATATCAGAACCAGAAACAAAAGTGATATGGTTCAAAAGACTTGAAAAGATCGACTTCGACAATAGACGCATCCCACTGGGAAAATAAACATGGAGGTTTGATGCTCACTTTTTCGGAAAATCCTTCCCAGTATGGATTGCGCGATGACCAATCCCAAGAATTCAAGTAAAAAACATATTTCTTTATGTTGTCTTTGGTGAAATGAATCATGGGAGATGTAGTTCTCAATGTTTATAAGCTGTTGCTGCTAGAAAACAAAGAATTTAAGCAAAGGAGCTTGTGATTCGATATATTGTGACAGCCCATGATATTATTGTGAGACTTTTGACGCTACGATATCATGATATTTTGGTTATTGTTACGTCCCTAGTAGTTATCAAGATCCAGAGTTGAAATTATCCAAATAATTGTGAAGGTGTATGGAGTTTAAAAACATTTTCTGCATTACCAACAGTGTTGTGAAGGTTACTTTTAAAATGTATTCCCCTACAGATTACAGATTACATACACCAAAATGTAGTTTGTAATGTAATCCATTAAATTACTTAAAGTGAGTAATGTAATCTGATTACTTTGGATTACTTGATATTGTCATGTTTTTTAAAACTACATGAATGTACCAACCACATCCACAAAGTTTATGTTTGTTCAGTCTTTATTTGACCATATTAAAAATATTATTGATAGAGAAATTATTTTTATATGAGATCAATGCTGACTTCAGTTATGTCCATCTACTGTTAAGTGTCATATTGTATTAGTTTAGTCCTGGTTTAGTCCGGGTTTAGTCTTGGTTTTAGTCCTGGTTTAGACCTTGTTTAGTCCTGCTTTAGTCCTGGTTTAGTCCTGGTTTAGTCCTGGTTTAGTCCAGTTTAGTCCTGGTTTAGTGCTGGTTTAGACCTAGTTTAGTCCTGGTTTAGTTCTGGGTTTAGTCCTGGTTTTAGTTCTGGTTTAGTCCGGTTTTAGTCCTGGTTTATTGCTGGTTTAGACCTGGTTTAGTCCTGGTTTAGTCCTGGGTTTAGTCCTGGTTTTAGTCCTTGTTTAGTCCTGCTTTAGTCCTGGTTTTAGTTCTGGTTTAGTCCTGGTTTAGTCCGGTTTTAGTCCTGGTTTATTGCTGGTTTAGACCTGGTTTAGTCCTAGTTTTACACCTGGTTTAGTCCTGGTTTAGTCCTGGTTTTAGTCCTAGTTTAGTCCGGGTTTAGTCCTGAGTTTAGTCCTGGTTTAGACCGGTTTTAGTCCTGGTTTATTGCTGGTTTCGACCTGGTTTAGTCCTAGTTTTACACCTGGTTTAGTCCTGGTTTTAGTCCTAGTTTAGTCCGGGTTTAGTCCTGAGTTTAGTCCTGGTTTAGTCCGGTTTTAGTCCTGGTTTATTGCTGGTTTAGACCTGGTTTAGTCCTGGTTTTAGTCCTGGTTTAGACCTTGTTTAGTCTCGGTTTAGTCCTGGTTTTAGTCCTGGTTTAGTCCAGTTTAGTCCTGGTTTAGTCTGGTTTTAGTCCTGGTTTAGACCTGGTTTAGTCCTGGTTTAGTCCTGGTTTTAGTCCTGGTTTCGACCTGGTTTTAGTCCGGGTTTAGTCCTGGTTTTAGACCTGGTTTAGTCCTTGTTTAATCCTGCTTTAGTCCTGGTTTTAGTTCTGGTTTAGTCTGGCTTTAGTCCTGGTTTTAGACCTGGTTTAGTCCTTGTTTAATCCTGCTTTAGTCCTGGTTTTAGTTCTGGTTTAGTCTGGCTTTAGTCCTGGTTTAGTTCTAGTTTAGCTCAAAATGTGAAAACAGGAAAAATCCCTCCGTGTAATCCATTTATTTCAACAAAGTAACTGTAATCCAATTCCCACTCACTGAAACAGTAACTGTAACCGAATACAGTTACTCATAATATTGTACTCTGATTACTTAACACCGGTACATGTAATCTGTTACTCCCCAACACTGATGACCGAAAAGTTTAAAACATGTGTGAATGAAACAAAACACAAGTCCAGGTCTGTTTGTGACGAGGAAAACAACATTATAACATCGATGTGAAAATGAAGTAACTTTTAAGTGGCTGTAGTTCTGATAATTGAGCGACTTTTTGCCACATCACTGTACTTTTTTTTTTTTTTTTTTTTTTTTGACTAGTGCATTTTTCAGTTCTTTCCAGCTCTGCTAATTATGTAGTGAAAGCTAATTGAGTCATCAGTGTAATGAAGTTTGGGGAATAACATTGTGTGACTGATTGCGACAGTAATGGAGGCGCCAACAATGCATTTAAATGGGCTTTTAAAAATGTTTTGTTCTCAAACTTTTAGCTAAATATGGCTCGTTATGTTTTGGTCTAATCCGCCTGTTGATTTGTTGTTAGGTGACATTTAGAGGACTTCTCCCCGTTCACAAGATAATATATTTAGTTTTGATTTAATTGGACTAAACCAGGACTAAAGCAGGACTAAAGCAGCACTAAACCAGGACTAAAGCAGGACTAAAGCAGTTCGGAACGAGGACTGAACCAGGTCCAAACCAGGTTCAAACCAAGACTGAACAAGGACAAAATTAGGACTAAACCAAGACTAAACCAGGACTAAACCAGGACTAAACCAGGACTAAACCAGGACTAAATCAGGACTAAACCAAGGACTAAACCAGGACTAAACCAGGTCCAAATTAAGTCCAAACCAGGTCCAAACTAGGTCTAAACCAGGACTAAACCAGGACTAAGTCAGGACTAAACCAGGTTTAAAACAGGACTAAACCAGATCCAAATTAAGTCCAAATCAGGTCCAAACTAGGATTAAATCAGGACTAAATCAGGACTAAACCAATACTAAACCAATATTAAACCAGGACTAAAACAGGACTAAACCAGGTCCAAATTAAGTCCAAACCAGGTCTAAACTAGGTCTAAACCAGGACTAAACCAGGACTAAATCAGGACTAAACCAGGATTAAAACAGGACTAAACCAGGTCCAAATTAAATCCAAACCAGGTCCAAACTAGGTCTAAACCAGGACTAAACCGGGACTAAATCAGGACTAAACCGGGACTAAATCAGGACTAAACCAGGACTAAACAAGGTCCAAATTAAGTCCAAACCAGGTCCAAACTAGGTCTAAACCAGGGCTAAACCAAGACTAAACTAAGACTAAACCAGGACTAAATCAGGACTAAACCAGGACTAAACCAGGTCCAAATTAAGTCCAAACCAGGTCCAAACTAGGTCTAAACCAGGACTAAGTCAGGACTAAACCAGGATTAAAACAGGACTAAACCAGGTCCAAATTAAGTCCAAACCAGGTCTAAACTAGGTCTAAACTAGGTCTAAACCAGGACTAAACCAGGACTAAATCAGGACTAAACCAGGATTAAAACAGGACTAAACCAGGTCCAAATTAAGTCCAAACCAGGTCTAAACTAGGTCTAAACCAGGACTAAACCAGGACTAAATCAGGACTAAACCAGGTCCAAACTAAGTCCAAACCAGGTCCAAACTAGGTCTAAACCAGGACTAAACCGGGACTAAATCAGGACTAACCGAGGACTAAAGTAGGACTAAAGCAGGACTAAACCAGGTCCAAACCAAGACTAAACCAAAACAAATCCAAGACTAAACCAGGACTAAAACAGTTCTAAACCAGGTATAAACTACTAGTAGGTCTATACCAGTACTAAATCAGGACCAAATCAGGGCTAAAACAGGGCTAAACCAGGACTAAACCAGGACAAAACCAAGATTAAACCAGGACTAAACTAGGGCTAAACCAGGGCTAAACCAGGTCCAGACCAGGTCCAAACCAGGACTAAACCAGGACTAAACCATGACGAAACTACTAGTAGGACTAAACCAGGATTAAACCAAGACTAAACGAGGGCTAAACCAAGACTAAACTACTAGTTGGTCTAAACCAGTTCTAAACCAGGTCCAAATCAGGACTAAACCAGACCCAAACCAGACCCAAACAGGACTAAACCAAGACTAAACCAGAACTAAACCAGATCCAAACCAGATCTAAACCAGATCCAAACCAGGTCTAAACCAAAACCAGACTACTAGTAGGTCCAAACCAGTCCAAATAAATCTAAACCAGGCCCAAACCAGGCCCAAACCAGGACTAAACCAGGACTAAACCAGGACTAAACCAGGTTCAAACCAGGTTCAAACCAGGTCTAAACCAGGCCCAGACCACACCCAAACCAGGACTAAACCAGATCCAAACCAGATCAAAAGCAGAACTAAACCAAAACCAAACTACTAGTAGGTCCAAACCAGGTCTATACCAGGACTAAACAAGGACTAATCTAGGTCCAATCGAGTCCACATAAGTCTAAACCAGGACTAAACCAAGCCTAAACCATGTTCAAACCAGGTCCAAACCAGGTCCAAACCAGGTCTAACCTAGGACTAAAGAAACCCTGATACTTCACAACACTTTAAAACACATCAGAAACCTGCAGTGACGTCCCGTTTCTTCCTCGATATTTCTCCTCGTCCTGTTTGTCCGTTTACAGTGAAAATCCGTTGGTTATTAAACATACAGACGCCGGTGTGACCCGCCTCTCCATTAGGTCTGCTCGATCGATTTGTATTGGCAGCAGCCGTGGGTGTTAACAAGGGATCCACGTCAAATTACCCTGAGCTCCAGAACACAGCCGCTCTGCGAAATGGAAACGCACCAAGACAAACTGTCAGATCCACCAGTGCCAACGATAAACAAACAAGTATTGGCATCTGTTTAGTACAAAGGGTTTATGATGAATGGAGAGAGTGTGTTTACTCGACTGCAAAGCTCGCTATTAAACTGCTGTTACGACAAGATTAGCGCCGGATTACAACTATTAGGCACGAGGAGGGCTGAACCGGGACTAAACCAGGTCTGAAACGGGTCTATACTTGGTCTAAACGCTGAAACATACTGGCCACTGCAGATTTGGAACATGCCCCAAGTACTACACTATGCCAGGACTAAACCAGGTCTGAACTAGGTCTGATCTAGGTCTGAACTAGGTCTAAACCAGATCTGAACGAGGTCTGAACCAGGTCTAATAAACTAGGTCTGATCTAGGGCTGATCTAGGTCTGAACCAGGTCTGATCTACATCTAAACTAGGTCTGATCTACGTCTAAACTAGGTCTAAACCTGGTCTAAACCTGGTCTAAACCAGGTCTAAACCGGGACTGAACCGGGACTGAACCGGGACTGAACCAGGTCTAAACGAGGTCTGAACTAGGTCTAAACTAGGTCTGAACCAGGTCTAAACTAGATCTAAAGAAACTCTGAAACATAGCGACCACTGCAGATTTGGAGCATGCCCAAAGTACTACACTATGCCAAGACTAAACCAGGACAAACCCTGACTAAACGCGGTCTTTTCAAGGCCTGAACCAGGTCTAAACCAACAATAAACAAACTATTGGCATCTGTTTAGCTACAGAGGGTTTATGATGAACGGGGAGTGTGTATTTACTCTGCTGCAAAGCTCCCATTAAACTGCTGTTATGACTAGATTATCTTTGCATTACATCCATTAGGCGCGTTATTATGGCTGCTCATTGACACAGAACTGGAGGGCTAAACGAGAACTAAACAAGGACTAAACGAGGAATAAAACAGATCTTAAGTAGGTCTAAACCAGGTCTAGGACTGACCTACAAAAGCTCCAAACAAAAGTTGCACTAAACCAGGTCTAAACGTGGACTTAACCCGACCTAAACCTGGACCAGTGACCCTCATTTTTCTTTTGATCTGCTGGTAATCCTTGCAGTTGTTGTGTCTTTGGGCAAAACACTTCTGCTCTATGTATAAATGTCATGTATAAGTGTTGCTGACCTGTGTCCCTCGCGTCAGGTGCGCGCCCTGTCCCGCACAGACGAGGCCCGGGGGCTGCTGTGGCTGCTGGAGGAGGAGGCGGTTCATCCTGGAGGATCAGAGGAGACCATGTTAGAACGACTCTTCACCTACTACGGCTCCAACCAGGGAGACGGAAAAGGTCAGTGTACAGTTTTATTCTTTTGGACTGGACATTACTCGTCCGTTCGCTGCTTTGTTTGAAATGAGAAGTAGCCAAAGTGAGATCTCAGAAACCAAGCAAGGCAGGGCTGGGTTGTACTTTCATGGGAGGTGCTACAGTGGGCTGCCAGTGTTGTGTTCATTGGCAAGACACTTCACCCACATTGCCTATTAATAAAGTGGACTGTGTGTGAGTGGTGGTGATCAGAGGGGCCGATGGCGCAAATTGGCAACCTCTCTTCTGTCAGTCTGTCCCAGGGCAGCTGTGCCTCTTAAAGTACCTCACCAGCACAGAGTGAGGAGTAAACGAGTAATGCTCTGTAAAGTGCTTTTGGTGTCATGAAATTAGGGCCGTCGCGGTTAGGGAAGTTCTCCTGCGGTGTTGTATAGCGGCTCAACAGCGCGATATGTGGGGATATCACACTCCCTCCTCCACCCCACATCCCCTGGAGTTATAATATTTCCAGCGGGACTGAAAACTCTCTGATGATGCGGTTGTTGCTTGGTTTTCGTGTGGACATAGCGTGTGTAGTGGGAGAAGTAACATTTGGCTTTGGAACAAGTAACGCTGCATCTCTCCAGCTCTGACTGTGGCAGCTCAGGTCAGAGTCCTGCGCCGGGTCGGGTCAGAGTCCTGCGCCGGGTCGGGTCAGAGTCTTGCACCAGGTCGAGCACGGAGCAGGTGTTCGCAAAGCGTGATCAGGCGATGGCCGCACTTAACTCCGTGCGGCGCGGAGCTCTGTGCCGATCCTTTCGCCTCCGGTCACCAGATGGTCTACGTGGATGCACCTTAGTCCTGGGTTAGTCTTGGATTAGTCTTGGATTAGTCTTGGGTTAGTCCTGGGTTAGTCCTGGGTTAGTCTTGGATTAGTCCTGGATTAGTCCTGGGTTAGTCCTGGGTTCGTCCTGGGTTAGTCCTGGGTTATCGCGGGCACGGGCGGTAACAGGTGGAATGTTAACGGGTCCGGGCGGGTGCAGGTCTCTAAACATGGACCCGTGCAGGACTCTGGGTCGGGTCACGTTGGTCACGTGCGGTGATCGCGATGGGCCTCTTAGTACCGCGGTGATTCATTTTTGCGGTTATTGCGACAGCCCTACGTGAAAGGCGCTATAGGAACGCAATGATTAATTTTATTTACTTGATGGGCACGATTCGGTTCCATCAAATCTGGCTCAAATTCGCTTTCTATTGAAACATGTGTACCTGCTGCTGCCTGACTCCTCTTTCTGACATTAAAATAACCTACTCTATGTGATCCTGGAGTTTTTATTTCAGTTTTATCTGTAAATCAAGTCATGAACATTAATAACAGACTGAAACTTATTACACATTTAATATATTTAGTAAGTATTTTTAGTGAATATAACATTTTCACAATAATAAAAAGGTAACATGATGACCTAATTATGTAATGTGTTAGTAGTTAATACCCCATAGAAGTAAAATACCCCCTCTTTAATTTATATTTTTAACTTAACTTTTAATTTGGCTCATGATTTCCTTCTCACTTTTCTCTGTTTTGTAGGTAATCTTCTGTTGCGTGGGGACCGGCCTCACGTCTTCCTGCTCGGGCACAGCCACGGCACAGACTGGGTGGAGTACGATGCCCAGGGCTGGCTCTGTCACGCCAAACACAACCCGGCGGCTCAGAACGCTGCCTCTCTGCTGCAGGACTCCCAGAAGTAAGACCCATGAATGAAGTCTGTGGTTCTGTTATATGGTGCTATTTTAGAGAACCATTCAAAAGATAGAATATTTTGTTCTAGATTTTCATAGTTCTGACACCCATGGATCACACATGTTTGAGTAACTCTTTATTATTAGTCTGGCTGCGTCTCCAAAGCTCAAAATGCTCACTTCCACTTTGCGATGACATGTATTGGTAGTTTTCAAGCTCCTGATATTTACCATTCTAGGGCTGAAATCATCAAAATTTTTTAAGTTTATAGACACAGTGGCGCACTTAATGTATTACTTCATGACATCAAAAGGTGGAAGAGAGTGTTTTTCCTTTAAGAACAAAAAGAACTTCAGCCTAAATGTACAGGATTTGTGTGTTAAACGTGTGAATGAAACAAAACACAGCTCCAGCCCTGTTTGTGATGAGGAAAAACATTATAACATAGATCAGAAAATAGTGTAATATGGGCCCTTTAAAAATCTATAAAAACTATAAGACGCACCGGATTATAATACGCAATAAGCAAAACAAACGGATGACATTTGAGACTGATCCTTGGCCCGGCGTTGCCTCCCTCTCTTGGTGAATGTGGATTATGAGTATGAATGTGGGTGGATCTTTTGTTTTTTTATTTCCTGCAAGGACAACTCAAATATACACTGAGTAATAATGTGTTTAATGCAGCTTTGTGCAAATTTTTTTACGTTTACAGAAAGAAAACTTAAAACCACATGGCTAATTTGCATAAACTATAAGCACAGAAAAAAATATCTCGGTCCTGATGCAGTCAGCTTCTGTCAGACTCCGTGAGGATCCTGACTAGAGTAGTCGTAATGCTCCGACAATCCATCAAGAGGTGCGGCTGCGTAGATTACAAAAGTCGTACTAAAATATTTAGACAGATTTTTGAGCGCCGTGTACCACATAAAATCGGTTCTAGGTCAGTAAACACAACCAGAATTAACACATAAAGTGCACCGGATTATAAGGTGCATTAAGTGAAACAACACTTGAGACTGATCCTTAGTCCAGGCGTCCACGATCCATCGGCAGATTGTAGCGTAATTCGCTTGGCGTTGCCTCCGTGTCTTGGTGAATGTGTATTATGAATGTGAATGTGGGTGGACAGTTTGTTTGTTTTTTTTATTTCCTACGAGGACGACTCAAAATATAAATTGAGTAATAATGTGTTTAATGCAGCTTTGCGCACATTTGTTAATTAATGCTAATTTGCATGAATTATAAAAGTTGAAAAAATTGCGTTTTTGACAGATTTTTGAGCGCTGTGTACCACATAAAATCAGTTCGAGGTCAGTAAGTACAACCAGCATTAATACATAAGGCGGACTGACTATTTTTGAGAAAACTGAAGGATATTAAGTGTGCCTTATAGTCCCAAAATTACGGTATTTTTTTAAACCTGTCAAAGTTGTTACTAAGAGCCAGTAGCCGGTTATGTTTTTTCGATTTTGTATCAAAAAGATATATTTTAATACAGCTAAAATGTCTTTCATACTATATTAATTATTGTTCTGGTCAAGTGTAATCTCTACAAATGTATAGAAGTTAAAGGGTATGCTGTGTATAATAATAAGAACTCTGTACCAGGTGCTCAGTTTGTTGACGTTTTTAAGAAGTTACTAAAGAAAGAAGGAGAAGGTCTTGGTTAAACCCACCTGTCACTTTTGAGCCTGACAGAGCCTAACAAATAGGAGGGGAGAATAGGAAAGTGTCTGTTAGAGCATAGAGCTGTATTAGATTATAGTACGGTTTCACCCAAATAGAACATGGAGGCAGAGATGAGATCATGATTTGATGTTTAGCTCTGTATCACCCGTCGATCTCGCTCCTCTGTGCAGGAAGAACATCAGCGGTTTGTTCATGAGCAGAGCCAGCGGGGCCACGGTCCTGTCCGGGTCCATCGCGGGTCTGGAGGGCAGCTCTCAGCTCGCTCTGCGCCGCGCCACCAGCATGAGGAAGACCTTCACCACCGGAGTCGCTGCCGTGAAGAAGAAGAGTCTGTGCATCCAGATCAAACTGCAAGTGGTGAGAGCTGGGACCTGAGGGGACGGGAGATTAAATATATCAACTCTTTGTGTATAGTTTGAATGTAGTTGAATTACACAATTTTATAATTTATTTGAAACTAAAATATGTTTAAGATCAATTTAAATATTTACAAGTGCACTGAAATTTAAAAATGTCTTACATAATGGAAATTTGTCGAGATCAAATAATCATTGCGTAAGTCGTCTATTATTATTACTGCTATAGTTTTAGTCCAGGAGTGTCAAACTCATTTTGGTCCAGGGGCCATAACCAACCTACTTTGATCCCAAAGGGGCCGGGAAAAAAAAAAGGCATATATACCCCAAAAAAAGCAATAAGTTCAAATATAAGTTCAAATATTATATATAAGTTCAGAGAAACAGAAATCTATTACAGAAATATTTTTTTAATTGATGAACTTTTACAAAATATTATAAAATATTACAAACAACTTGAAACTTTAAGAAAAATGCAATTTCAACACAATGTTTTAACATTTAACTAAATAGGAATAAGTCAATTTTTCTTGGAAAATCCTGGTCTCGGCTCCACTTTTCTCATGTTGGACATTTTTCTGATGAGGGTGTCACGGTCAACAGTCAAAACGATCGTCCTTTAAGAGCGTTTGGAAAGAGACAAGTCTTCATTTGTGCTGCTCTGGTGGGAGGGGCCACGTACAGAGACGCTGGAGACGCTGCTGTGATAAACACCACAGAAAATTAACAATATTTTAATAGAAAATATAATTAAAATATTTTAGTAGAAAATCAGCTGAGGGCCAGATTAAAGGTCTTGGAGGGCCGGATCCAGCCCCTGGACCGTATGTTTGACACCTCTGATTTAGACTGTGAATACTACAGATAATTTGATTTAATACTATAGAACAGAGGTGACAAACCTACTTGGCCAATCAGGATAGGGCTTTTTTCTTCATGTTAGATTTAATATGTTTTCCTCTGAAGCACTTGTGGTTCTCCATCTCTCTCCCTCTCTCTCCTACTGGAGGCTACAAGCAAAACATGACCCAATTAAAAGTAAAACTAAGTTGCTGGTTTTGTTCAATTTAATAAAATCATAAAATAGATTCAGATTAATACTGAAGGTAATAACAATATTGCATCCAAAATACTTCTGAATACGAACAGTTGCATTAAAATTTTCCTGGGGAGGACTAGAGATCTAGCCTGATTCATCAGACGGTTTCACTTCGTAGAAACCGTCTGACCTCGCAGCATTAGGATTTGTTTGCTCGACGGTAGGCGAGTACGTTTTTTTATTTTAAAAATTGCTGTTATTTGGTTGTGATGTATGTAATGCTCCGCTAATGGGGCTGACTGGATATTAAGCTTTTCCCAAATCCCGCAGGAAGAAGGACAATAACGTCTTTCCCCTTGATAAAAAATTCATAAAACATGCGGTCTCTCTTCCCCTTGGCTTTTCCCTGGTGTCCAAAGTCGCACTTTTGGGATTCTTGCAAACCGTCTGTTTATTCCAATTCCTGACCTAGTCGCTGGAGAGAAATTAAATTGCACTAGATGGTTTTACTGAGTCTCTACCCCTGTAAGAATGAGAGTCTCTCCTCAATAGCCACAGATTAATCAGCTGAAATTTTCTTTCATATTTCTTTCCCAGGATGCTCTGATCGACATGGTGCGTCGCTCTAAAGTTCACTTCGTCCACTGCCTCCTGCCCAAGTCTGAGGCGGTGACCGGTTCCTCTGACCCCCGAGTGACCCACGGAGAGAGCCCCGACGCTGGGCTCATGACGCTGGACGTGGGCCTCCTCCGCGCTCAGCTCCGCGGCTCCAAGCTGCTGGACGCTCTGCGCATCTACAGACAAGGTAACAGCTTTAATAACATTTGTGATTCGTTTAGTTAGTTTAGTTAAGGTTTGTTTTTCACATTTTTTTAAACAGTAAAAATCAGGTACAGCACCTTTTTAATTGTTGAAAATTATACTAAAATTATTCATCTTGATGTTAGCAAATTCAAGCCATGATTTTTTTTTTATATTTTGTCCAAAAACCAGTCACAAAACTACCAAAAACACCAGTGTAGAGCCCACTTCATAACTGTATTCTTATTCAGAGGACAGAAACGTTCAGTCCTCCTTTTTTAGTTTAACCTTCTGTACTGAGTCTCCATATTAAACCTCATTATCAGTCCATTCTCAGAGGAGAACATTCGTCTACCAGATTCTGTACATCTTTCAAATAGTTCAAGTAAAACATTTAAATTGCCTCTGCTGAACAATGTTATTTTTTAAGAAAGTAACTTAAAGACGGGGTGTTATGCAAAATCAATGTTTATTTTTTAGTTTTACTTTTTTGCCGTGTTATAAGGTTGTTCCCTCACCAAAAACATTCCCTCCATGCATAAAAAAATTGGCCAATTTAAGTCCTTGAATCAAGTATTAAAATGTCACATATATTAATTAATATTATGAACTGAAAAATGTGAAAATCATGTGTCCTTACTGGTAGAGTGCTCATCCTCTGATCTGAAGGTTGGTGGTTCGAATCCTACTCTTGACATAAACATTATTGATCGAGTGGTCAGACTGCTCCAACAAATGAATACTGCCACTGTGTCCTTGGGCAAGACTCTTAAAGGTCCTATGTTACATATCTTGTGAGTTATAGGCCATGGTAGAACATTATTACCTCCTCAAAAACAGACCTGGAGTTGTGTTTTGTTTCAGTCACACTTGTTTGAGCGACACTTTATTAGTTTGTCTACATCTCCAAAGCTCAAAATGCTGGTCCCACCTTGTGTCGTAATAACAGGACAGCCACAGGGTCTTAAAAGTCTTTAAAAGGTCTTAAATTTCATGTTCATAAGGCCTTAAACAGTCTTAAATTATGTTGTTGAAGTCTTATTTTTTTCACAAATGTCTTAATTTTCATTAGCCCATTTTTTTGTTCACTCAACCGGGCTGCAGTGTGATGTTAAATGAAGGGAGCAAGAAAAAAACAACAAAAATGTGAAATCACAAAACGTGAATGAACGTCTAATTTGGAGTATGCACAAACAATACTTAGTTTGTCTGTTAGAATGTTATAAATGTTTTTTGGACATTTTACAAGCAGTGTATACGACTATAAATGAGTCTGAATGAGATTTTATCATAAAAGTATTTTTTGTTATTTAAAGCAGTGAGTAATGATCATTTCTGGAATTGGATCTGGTGTTTTTTTGCCCACATAATGGGTGTGATGTTGGTCTTAAATTTCATTTAAGTGGTCTTAAGAAGGTCTTAAAAAAGTCTTAAATTTGGGGTAGTCAAACCTGGGGATACCCTGAATAAAGCGGTAGTTTTCAAGTAAACAGCTCCTGTTACTTAGTTTAGTAGAGAGAGATCGGCAATTCCCGGATTTAAATAATCCAAATTATTCAAGTGAACGTGTATGGAGTTTAAAACCACTGTGGAGCAGGGATTTGTGCAGGATTTGTGTGTTAAACGTGTGTGAATGAAACAAAACACAACTCCAGGTCTGTTTGCGAAGAGGGAACTAAAGTTCAAAGTTCAAAGTTAGATTTATTGTCACTTTCTTCACATGTACTGGACATACAAAGGAACTGAAATTACGTTCCTTTTTATCCCATGTGTAGACAAGACAGGACAAACATTTACATGCACAGACACAACAAATATCATCATCTCTAACGCTACAGCAGTCGTGTAGTGGGGATTTTTAGGTGGAGCTACGTGATTCATGATGTCATCAATGTGATGACCATACAGAACATAAAGCATAGGCTACAGCACATGAACCAGGTCTAAACCAGGTCTAAACCAGAACTGAACCAGAACTGAACCAGGTCTAAACCAAGTCTAAAACAGGTCTGAAACAGGTCTAAAATAGGACTAAACCAGGACTAAACCAAGACTAAACCAGATCTAAACCAGGACTAAAACAGGACTGAACCAGGATCCTCGGAGCAGGGCATCTGCAAAGCGAGATCGGGCGACGGCTGTGCTTAGCCCCGTGGGGTGCGAAGATCTGTGCAGGTCCATTTTCCTGCGATCACCAGACACGCGGGCGCACCTCCGGGCCCGTCCCGACACTCAGTCCTGGTTCAGTTCTGGTTTAGTCCTGGTTCAGTCCTGGGATCAGTTCTGGTCCCCTCATGTCACAGGTCACTATAGGACAGTAGTGCAGATTTAATGAGCCTGTGCAGTTTGTTTTCACCCTTGCCAAAGCTCTGGTTTAACATTTAAGTTGTAGGATTTTTTTATATTTGTTATTTTTTAATATCTCACGTTGGGAGAAGCGGGTGGACTCTACCCCCGTATACCACGCCCACTACACCCCTGCACTACAGTAACCATAAATATAAACTAAAAACACTAGTTATTATTAAAACATAGATGAAATAATAGTGTAGTATGAGCCCTTTAACCCTCCTCACCCTCGTGTCTGTGCTCACCGCTGTATGAATGTGTGTGTGTGAATGTGTGAGCGGCTCCTTGATCTAAACCCCTTTGAGCGCCTTGATGGTAGAAAAGCACTTTATAAAAATTTCACTTGACAAAACCTGTAGAATTTCCGCGTTATTTCCAGCAGACGTTTCCTCTGTGCCTCTCACCCTCCACAAAAGCCTGTAATATGATTCATTCACACCTGTCAGAGCTGTGTTTCATCCCACCGTTTGGTTTTTGAAGTTTTTTTTTCCGGCTCTGACCTTCTCTTTCTCCTCTGCGCGCCCTCCTCTTCGCAGGATACCCCGACCACATGGTGTTCTCCGAGTTTAGGCGCCGCTTTGATGTCCTGGCGCCGCACCTCACCAAAAAACACGGCCGCCACTACATCGTGACGGACGAGAAGAGGGTGAGTGTTAAAATAAACCAAAAAAAAAAAAAAAATGAGGGTCACAAGTGTTTTTATGGATGTTGGATGAGGATTGTGTAACTTTTCTGGTGGGCAAATGCTTTTCTCCATGGAGATGTTTCTGTTTTTTCTGGAATGTTCCACAGTTTGACATTAAACAGCTTTACTTTACATTTATTCTAGGGATGCACTGATACAGATCGGCCCGATACTTCCTTAAAATACTCTTACTCATACTCGTTAAACGTTTGTCGATACCACACGCCGATACTACTATTACACGACACTTTACGCAGTATCCCAGTTTCAGTATCTCAAATATATTCTGGGATTTTCCGATAGTAACCGGGATACTGTGGCATGTACGCGCAGTATCCAGAATACGGCAACATAAAGTTGAGTGCGCACGTGTCCAAAAGACAAACAAACATGTCTGCGGCAAGTTCTCCTTCCTTCTCCTTATCGCTGACCTCTGAGAAATGCTTCATGAGGTCGACTATAAGGACCAAGGAGGAGGAAGGAGAAGTGAGGAGAAGAGCGAACGTTGCTTTAGATGGATCCGGATTCTCCGAACCAGCAGCAGGAACTACAGTCAGAACTACAACTCCCAGGAAAAGGAAAAAGCGCGTTTAATCCTCATAAGACTCGCTGAACCAGGAGTAAAACAGGACTAAAACCAGGACTAAAACAGGACTAAAACCAGGACTAAAACAGGGCTAAAACAGGACTAAAACCAGGACTAAAACCAGGACTAAAACCAGGACTAAAACAGGACTAAAACCAGGACTAAAAACAGGACTAAAAACCAGGACTAAAACCAGGACTAAAACAGGACTAAAACCAGGACTAAAACGGGACAAAACCAGGACTAAAACGGGACAAAAACAGGACTAAAACAGGAATAAAATAGGAATAAAATAGGACTAAATCAGGACTAAATCAGGACTAAAACAGGACAAAACCAGGACTAAAACAGGACTAAAACAGGACTAAAACAGGACTAAAACAGGACTAAACCAGGACTAAAACAGGACAAAACCAGAACTAAAACAGGACAAAACCAGAACTAAAACAGGACAAAACCAGGACTAAAACAGGGATAAAATAGGACTAAACCATGACTGAACAGGTCTAAACCAGCTCTAAACCAGAATTGAACCAGGACTAAACCAGGTCTCAGTCCCGGTCACAGTCTCGGTCTGGATCCGGTCTCAGTCCCGGTCTGGTCCCAGTCTGGTCCTGGTTTCCTGATCACCCGAAAGTCTACGCGGGCGCACATCCAGGCCAGTCCCGACACTTCTGGTTCAGTTCTGGTACAGTTCTGGTACAGTTCTGGTTTAGTCCTGGTTTAGGACTGAGACCGGGACTGAGACCGGGACTGAGACCGGGACTGAGACCGGGACTGAGACCGGGACTGAGACCGGGACTGAGACCGGGACTGAGACCGGTTTAGTCCTGTTTTCAGTCCTGGTTCAGTCTTGGTTCAGTCCTGGTTGAGTCCTGGTTTAGGACTGAGACCAGGACCGGACCAGGACCAGAACTGGGAGTGAGACCTGGAGTGACACTAGGACTGAGACCACTTTAGACCTGGTTCAGCCCTGCTTTAGTCCTATTTTAGTCCTATTTTAGTCCTGGCTCAGTCCAGGCTCAGTCCAGGCTCAGTCCAGGCTCAGTCCTGGCTCAGTCCTGGCTCAGTCCTGGCTCAGTCCAGGCTCAGTCCAGGCTCAGTCCAGGCTCAGTCCAGGCTCAGTCCTGGCTCAGTCCTGGCTCAGTCCTGGCTCAGTCCTGGCTCAGTCCTAGTTCAGTCCTGGCTCAGTCCTGGCTCAGTCCTGGCTCAGTCCTGGCTCAGTCCTGGCTCAGTCCTGGCTCAGTCCTGGTTCAGTCCTGGTTCAGTCCTGGTTCAGTCCAGGCTCAGTCCAGGCTCAGACCTGGTTCAGACCTGGTTCAGTCCGGCATCGCAGTTTAAGTCACGGAAACAGGAAACGACCGTTACCCATTTTTTCCATTTTTCATTTAAACACAAATCGTTATATATTTATTCATTTTGGTTTTAGAGACAAATAATGAAGAAAACTGTTGTTTTTTTGTTTTCTTATTTTTGGTTTTACATTGAAAAACAAATAAACGAATGACACACGAATTGGATATCGTTACATCCCTATGAAACAGCTCTACTTTACATTTATCCAATTACGTGTGGTTTTACAGCTCAAAAACAAACATTCTGACTGTAAATGGAGTCGCATCTCCACAGATCTTGGTCTGGCTTTGTCTCCATGGAGATAGAAAGGTTTAAAGCCATACTGTGAAACATTCCAGACAAAGCAATAACATTTACATGGAGAAAAGCGTTTGACCAGCACAACCTCCACCAGAAAAGTTAAATTATATCCATTTGGACTTTAAACTAATGTAATTTTGTGGAATAGTTTTTGTTTTAAGAAAAATCTAATCCGAAACTTTTAATTGCCACATTTAAATCAGTATTTTCGTACTGCGGGAAGCCAGATTGTGCTCGGAAACGTGGGGAAAAATCAGGTTCAGTGCCTTTAAACCGCTGCAGCTTTTGTGTTTAAACCTTTTGCGTCTCACCTTTTTTTGACGGCTGTGAATAATAGCGCCCCCTCCTGTTTAAACGGTCTTATCTTTGTGCAGGTTTAATTAGCTGTGCCCTCATTTAGAGATGTCCAAACCTCTCCAAAAATAACTGGCTGCTGTGAACCGTTCTTATATTTTTACCGCATTTCTTTCTAATCACCCAGGTACCTCTCCTCTGGGCTGTCTCCTTCTGTATTAATTATGAAGCCAGCGCAAGGCCTTTGTAACAATTAATTACCGTCGCTAGGAGTAACGCCTTTTTTTAGGTCGTTAACTGGATTTTACAGCTAGCGCCTCATTATTTTGAAGCTTTTGTGTTTTGGTCGCAGTTTTAAAACCTTCCCCCGAGGCTTAATAATTGTCCTCGTGAGTATAGAGGTTGATCAAAGATGTGCGAGAGGGGGCGTGAGCACAAAAATAGGCTTTCCAGATGGGAGTAAGTTAACATTTTCTCATTGCAGCGACTGTCCAAATAACTGGAATTTAAAAGTGCAGTTCCCCGAGTCGCACAGTGAGGGAATTCTGGCGAAAACATTAAGATAACTACTGTATTTTTTTGGACTATACGTCCCTCCGGAGCATAAGTTGCAACTACAGCGTTCTGTTAAGTTATGTTATTAGGTTCTTTTTTTCAGACCTAGAGTGTTATTTCATACCTGACAGTTTCGACTGCTCACTAGCGTCTTCCTCAGACTCACGTGATGTTGCTGTGTCGTGTCCGGTCAGCTGATTTAAACAGGTTTTGGCGCTGCTTTCCTACCGGTGGAGGCAGGACGACAGCGCCACCTGCAGTCCGACTTCCTCAGGACAGCATCCCAGGTGTGTGAGAGTAAAAAAGCCCCCTCGTCCCGGTTTACAGTCCTGTGGGCACGTTTCCGTATTTCGATTGCTTCTTTAATCCAGCGGCGATGTTTGTTTTCCTCTGTCCCAATGATGTTTGCTCCGTCCCAATCCATAACGTGGTTCTCTCTTTTGCAATGGTCAGAAACGGCCGATTTGAGTTGTTCCTGTTCTGCTTTGTGTTTTGTTGCTCGTGTTTCGCCTTCACTGTTTCCTTCTCGCATTCTGTTCTATGTTCCTTTTTTCGTGTACTGAACGCCCTCCCTGTTTCTCCGATGTATTTTATTGCAGGACATGCAGGGTATTTCGTATATTACATTACATTTATGCTCCGGTTCTATTTTGTCTTTCGGGTGGACGAGTATTTGTCTGAGTTTTCTGTACGGTTTCACTGGTGTGTTGATATTGTGTAAACATCGCCGCTGGATTAAAGAAGCAATCGAAATACGGAAACGTGCCCACAGGACTGTAAACCGGGACGAGGGGGCTTTTTTACTCTCACACACCTGGGATGCTGTCCTGAGGAAGTCGGACTGCAGGTGGCGCTGTCGTCCTGCCTCCACCGGTAGGAAAGCAGCGCCAAAACCTGTTTAAATCAGCTGACCGGACACGACACAGCAACATCACGTGAGTCTGAGGAAGACGCTAGTGAGCAGTCGAAACTGTCAGGTATGAAATAACACTCTAGGTCTGAAAAAAAGAAACTAATAACATAGAATATCGGAAGACCAAATGAATCTCATTGGACTGTTCTGTTAAGTTCTCACTAGGCTGCGATCATTATTTCCGAACGTCTGCGCCTTTTGTTTAAAAGAGACGACAATAAATGCACTGACAAAATTTTGAATGTTAAAAAACTATAATACCA
This sequence comes from Boleophthalmus pectinirostris, assembly GCF_026225935.1. Lineage (NCBI taxonomy): Eukaryota > Metazoa > Chordata > Actinopteri > Gobiiformes > Gobiidae > Boleophthalmus > Boleophthalmus pectinirostris. The sequence goes on from NW_026571541.1 coordinate 33,609,956, forward strand.
AACCATAAACGGTTATATTTAGCCTTAAAAGTATGTTCAATTTTATACATGCTGTAAAGTCATGGAAAATTCACTTTAGGTCATGAAAAAGTCGTGGAAAAGAGTGCGAACCCTGAATTAAGAAACTCAAACTTGAGAAGAAAGTGGTGGTAAAAACGTGGGTCGATCGGCAAAACGGCATCTTGAAAATAAATGATTACAGATTAGTCAAACATTCTTTTAATTTAAAACAAGGACAGTGCACAGAAAACATTAATCCCGGAGACAAAAGATGCTCTACGTCAGATTTAGCCACAAGCTTCTTTCCGTTTTCATGCACAGATCAATCCAGATACAACTTCAAGACGGTAAATGAGAAGGAAAATCACTATTACATGGTTAAAAAACACTAGGTCCGCTTTACAATCAAACCTATTTCTTACCAAAATCGAGTGTGAGATTTGAATATCCTGACAACACTGTTACGAATTATCTCTCAACATCATTGCGCTTTACTTCATGTCGCCTACATCTCTTCTAAATCTTTTCTTCCGCCTGCTTCCCGCTGACAGGAGAGAGCCGGAGTGAGGCTGTAACTAGGAGCTATAATTGGAGAAATAATACAACCCATCTCACTTTGACAGTCCAGATTCATCCCAGAGTCTCTCCGTGTCCCTACCCAACGATATGAGACCGCCTTGGCACTTCACAGATGGTTTTAGCTGCCAGAAGACTTTAAAACACCCCCCGCCCCGTCTCTCCTGTCTATGTATATATGTCCCCGAAGACCAGAATCACCATTTTAATGTCCTACAGCGAGGAGGCAGTGCAGTTTGTCAGGTGCAAAGTGAAGTGAAAGTTACACAGAGAGAGGAGGCACTGTCAAACTTTTTCACAGCGAGTTTTACCGATGGAAATTAAGAGTTACAAGACGGGGAAATAGCAGTCGCGGCAAAACGGAACGAAGCTGGGACTGAGCTGGGGACGAAAATGGAATAAGAAGTCGCGAACAAACTGGAGTTCTCGGGATACTGAATTTTCAAACTTGATTTCGATACAAAAATAGTGTTGTTCCTCTTTTTTTTGCGATCTGATGGTCTTGTTGAACTCGCCGATACCGATACCAGTCCGATACTAACTGTAACTGTACACAAAAAGTCACGGTTTGGTTCTTTCAGTTCAGTATGGGAAACCGTTTGTGTGTTTATTAAATCAACAATTTGTTTTAACGTTATACAACAAGGAAAAATAAAATAAATGCAAAGTGCTGCTTGGTAATTTTGTATGAATGAACATTTTGTATGTGGAGCCATCAAAGCAAAACCCCGATCCCTCGCTCCACCTCGGTTACGAATTTAAAAAGTCAACGCCAAAGCGAAAGGCTCCAGCTGTTCGCCAAGAAACACCTTCCACTGCAAAGAGACCAAGACGTGATGTTGCTGTAAAACCACAAGAACAAGAAAGTGCAGCTCAGTCTGTTTGTCTTCTGCACCTCTCACTTTATAGGCGAGTTTCATTGTTGACAAAAGCGCGCGTTGCATGCTGGGAATTATTTTGGTCAGCGGCAAGAAACACTAATTCAACATGACGGACAGAGCGAGAAATCACGTAAAGCAGGAGTGTCAAACTCCTTTTGGTCCGGGGGCCGTATCCAACCTACTTTGATCCCAAAGGGGCTGGATCAGAAAACTCATGTCATATAAACCCCAAAAATAACAATAAGTTCAAATATTTGTGCAGAAAAACACAAATCTATTACAGAATTTTTTTTAAATTGATGAACTCTTTCTTTTTCAAAATATTATAATATTATGAACAACCTGAAACTTTAAGAAAAATACAATTTCAACACAAAGTTTTAACATGAACTTGTGTGTAAATAGAAATAAGTCAATTTTTCTTGGAAAATCCTGCACTCAGCTCCAGTTTTCTCATGTTGGACATTTTTCTGATGAGGGTCACGGTCAACAGTCAAAACGATCGTCCTTTAAGAGCGTTTGGAAAGAGACAAGTCTTCATTTGTGCTGCTCTGGTGGGAGGGGCCACGTACAGAGACGCTGGAGACGCTGCTGTGATAAACACCACAGAAAATTAACAAGATTTTAACAGAAAATATAATTAAAATATTGTAGTAGAAAATCAGCCGAGGGCCAGATTAAAGGTTTTGGAGGGCCGGATCTGGCCCCCAGGCCTTATGTTTGACACCTGTGACGTAAAGGGTATTGATCCCGGTTATTTATCCACTCTAACGGCAGAGGACCAAAGACCATTTGACCAGAAATTGGTCATAAGCATCGATGGAGCCAAATCACCCTTTTCATCCCCTACAAAAGGTGGACCAAACCAAATTTCTGGTCAGAATCGCCAACTACCTGGACAAATATTCACTTGGGCGATATCCACAATGACTTGGTGGAAACTCCTGGGCCATTCACAGCAGAAAAGATGAAAACCTCCAAGAGTCTCGATGTGTTGTTGAACTTGTTGGAGTCCACGGTTTGTTAGGATCTTCTACGTTTGCTCTGCGGATGTTTGAAAGTCATTTAATTCACCGTTAGCGGTTCTTTTCACTCAGAATACGAAAAAGACATTTTCCTTCTTCCGTGCTTCTATTTGTGCATCCGATAATGCAGCAGGAATTTACCATTATCAGGGATAAATACGCGAGGTTACGCACTGTGTTTGACGCTATCGTGTTTCTTGCCTTCGACCAAAATATTTCCCAGCATGCAACGCGGGCTTTTAATAACAATGACGTCAGCTGAAACTCGCCTATAAACAGGATCCCGCATGGATGGAGCTCCACATACAAAATGTTCGCTGCAATCTCAGGATGATTTAGACAGCCAAATGTTTCCCTTTTTCATCCTTCCTGTGGATCAATCCTGCCCGTCTCCTTCACCTTTCACTATTTTTCAATTCCGTTGCGAAGAGAAACAGTTTGAACGGAGGTTTGCAGTCACACACATCTGATTCCCTTTTGCATTTATGGAGTTCGCAAACAAATTTCTCGAGCTGTTTTCCGCTGTTAGGATCCAATAACCACACAATTAACGATGTCTGAATCCCAAAACTAAAATATGACAATATCAGAACCAGAAACAAAAGCGATACGGTTCAAAAGACTTGAAAAGATCGGCTTTGTCAATAGACGCATCCCACTGGGAAAACAAACATGATGCTTTTAATGCTCACTTTTTCGGAAAATCCTTCCCAGAATGCATCGCGCGATGACCGGAAGTCCAAGATTCTTGATGCGTCGATACGTGAACTGTTATACTCCTAATACTCAGGCTACTTAACATAAAAGAGCAAAAAATAAATCTTCTAAAAGTCTATTTTTAAAGAAATACAACAATAAATAAGTGCTGATTTAAGCAGATTTAAGCTCTTTCATTTTTTACCACAGTGTGAATAAAAACAACAGTGAGGCCTGTAAAAAGACGCTCATCCTCCAAGCACACGGCAAATTATGCAGAGTAAACAAAAGTCTGAGTTAGTCGCTATTGCTTATTGTTGTCGCTGTTGTCGGGCTGCGCTCTCTCTGTTATTTTACCAAGCTGAGCGTCCACACTAAAGGCTAAATGGAAGTAGTAAAGAGTTCACAAAAATGTCTTTCTGTCATTATCAGCGTGTCTGCAGAGCCTCCACAGTGTGTATTTAAAACTCGGAACATCCTGAGTGTTAAATACAAGTTGTTCAAAGTGCACTCGGAGCAAGCGGGCTTTCCTGCTTTTCAATACGCATTTATATTTATTTTAAACTTGAAAATCCGGCCTCAACCTTCTGAGGATTCATTGTAAAGACGCAGAAACATGTTTTTGCCCTTCAAAATAAAAGCCCTTGTCTCGAAAGCATTGATTTAAACAGGCACCGTAACAGCCCACTAGAGTCCTCTCCTCTCTTACATGTTCAGCCTTGAGTTGTCGTGTCCTTGCTCCTGTCTGCTCCTGTCTGCACCTGTCTGCTCGAGTGCTGTTGACGATACAAAAAAAAAAAATTAATAAAGTTTCCAACTCGCTCAATAACAACTCTGATACCACAGTGATACTAAAAAAACTTTCTTTAAATAATAGAGTGTGATTTTCAGCATTAAATCATAACACTTTCTTTTCTGTGTAGTACTTGTTTTATTTTATTTATCTGAATTGTGAATTTTAATCGAGTTTTCTTTGTGTTTTCAGGCCGTGGAGGAGCTGCTGGAGTCTCTGGACCTGGAGAAGAGCACGTACCACATGGGCCTGAGTCGAGTGAGTGCAGCGTTCATTTAAAAACTCAACCGAGCCTTTGAGCAAGACACAAAATGGGCCGTTTGATTTGTGTTTCGCGTGACAAATTTAAAGCTACCGTTAAAGTAGTTTATTTGATTTGTTTTGTGAAACCTGTTCCCCGTTTGCAATGTGAAAACAAATGACAGAATTATACACAACATTTAATTATAATAATGCATTAGTCTTGTACTGCGCTTTTACAGACTCTTAAATTCACTTTACAGTTTGTTGCATTACTCATTCACAAAACACACTGTGGTGGTGAGCTGTTATTGTAGCCACAGTTGCCCTGGGGCAGAGTAATGGAAGCGAGGCTGCCAATCTGCACAGCAGGCCCCTCTGACGACCACCAACACTCACACACACACCACTTTCCACCACTTTCATACTAGGCAAGGTGGATGAAATGTCTTGCCTAAGGACACAACCACAGTTTTGTTTGACACTGGCGCCCCCCTGTGGTGCCTGGTACAGCCTCCTGTCCAAATACTAAAAAGTCTTGGCCCTGCTTAGCCTCAGAGATCTGTCGAGATCAGGCTTTTACAAAACGGTTTGGCGGCAAGGAAACACTGGAGGTGGCAAGATGTTTTAATGCCACACTGTGGAATTTTATATTCAGAATAACAGTTCCATGGAATTAAGCAGGAGGCTCTACTTCTGGCCAAGTAAGAGTCAGGTTTGTGGAGATGCAAGGCTCACAGTAGAACACATGTTTCTCAGAATAATGAAAACATACAAACAGTACAACGGTAGAATGTATGTACAGGGTTCTCACAGTCATGGAAATTGGAAGTCATGGAATTTTGTACCGTATATCCTTTAATTTTCTCAGAAATCATTGTGATCACAGTACGCCTTATAATCCAGTGCACCGTATGTATTCATTCTGGTTGTGCTTACTATCTTCGAAATGATTTCATGTGGTACATGGTTCTCAAAAATCAGTCAAAATGTTTTAGTACGACTTTGGTAAACTACGAAGCTGCACCGCTTGATGGATTGTTGGAGCATTACAGTTACTGTCGTCAGAACCCTCGTGGAGTATAGCCCGATTTATGGTCCTTAGTCCGACAGAAGCTGAACCACATCAGCGCACAAGAGCAAACAGCGCTCATAGTTTTTGCCAGTGAACCATGTGGTTTTAAGTTTTGTTTCTGTAAAACATAAACAAATGTGAGCAAAGCTGCATTAAACACATTATTACTCAATGTATATTTGTGTCGTCTTCGTAGGAAATAAAAAAATAAAAAAATTATGAGCCACCCACATTCAACATTCATAATCCACATTCACCAAGACAGGGAGGCGACGCCGGGTGAATTATACCAAGATCTGCTGATGGATCGTGGACATCTGGGTTAAGGATCAGTCTCAAATGTCGTCCGTTTGTTTCACTTAATGCTCCTTATAATCCAGTGCACTTTATGTATGAAAATAGATAAGAGAATTCAACATTATTGATATTGCGCCTTATAATTTGCCTTATAGTCAGAAAAATACGGTAAATTAAATGAAAGTCATGGAATTTTAGTATCTCTTTCAAGCAATTACAGTGTTCTTTTAAATTCTATTATGATTATTTCCGAACGTCTGCGCCTTTTGTTTAAAAGAGACGACAATAAATGCACTGACAGTATTTTGAATGTTAAAAAAACTATAAAACCAAACTATAAGGTGAGTGGAAAGGGTTAACATTTCATATTTAGCCCTAAAAGTCTGATCAATTCTACACATGTAAGGTGCCGTAAAGTCATGAAAAATTCACTTTAGGTCATGAAAAATGGAAAAGTTTTGATATTTTGCCAGTGAAAAAGAGTGGGAGCCCGAGTTTTTCCACTCAGAGATACAATTTTCGAAGCGTACCATTTCTAATTTCTATAACCTTGTGTCAGAAGCCGGACCCTCCCTCCACATTTAAGTGCAGGAGACAAACCCGGCCTAATCTTGTGGGTGTGAAAGGGCATCCTGATGGTTTTCTTAATGAGATCTGTGAATGTCTCTGGAATAAAGAGCAGACGCCGCCTTGAGCTGTCAATTAGCCAGAGTTTCAGTTTAACCTTGTTTCTCATTCATTTTATATTACGGCTAATCGAGCTTATTGGATTTTATATTTGCCAAAGCAGAGGACACACAGAGGCTTCCTACGCAGACGCAGCCCACACACCAAACACGCCGGGCTCTGCGGAGTCTGAAATTATATAAGGTGAAGTTTGAGTTTTGAATAAAACATAAAGAAGACAAAAATTTAAATATGTGAAAGAAATTTAATGATATTTATAAAATCATTTAGTTAAAAGGCTTGTACCTGATTTTTCTCCAGGTATTTGAGCCCTTGAGCCGTTGTGTGTTGTCTGCGTCTAATTAGAAAGCGTTTGTCCGATAATCAGGAAGTGCTTGTTAGCATGCTAGTCGTTTTTTAGCTGTACTATGAAGGCAAAATGCTTATAAATTCATTGTCGTGAATAATTCGGTAAAAATTCACTCTTTTTATTGATTATAGAACTGGTTTGGCCCTACTGGATTTTAAATTGGGTTTGTTTAGGCGACATTTATTGTTATTCTGCCTCTTTACTGTCATATTTAAAGACAGTAGGTCGGCCTAATGGCATTTTTGCATCACATTCTAGCCAGTAAAAAAAAGTAAATAAAAAGTAAACTACTCTGTCAGCCTTTAGCAGTAAATGTAGCTCTAAAACCGACACATTTGCAACTCATCGCTCACACAGACACCTCTCAGATCACAAGTCTTCACAAATAAGTGTCCTTTAATTCTGACTCAAAACAATTGTCTGTAAAAAGAATATAATCCAGCATGTTGCAGTTACTGAGTGTGTCCTCTGTCTGTGGGACACTCCTCTCTTCTCCACACTCAAACAAAGTAGTTTTGTTTCTGGCCTAAACTGCACTAGTCAGGCTGATGCCCCTAGTGCCTCCGCTCAATTTCATTTCCCTCCAGCGACTAGATCAGGAATCAGAATACACTAGACGGTTCGCAAAAACCCAAGAAGTGCAAGTTCGGGCACCAGCCAATCAGCAAAGAGCCATACATTCTGTGTTGGCAACGATTCCCGAGATCGAGGATTTAAAGCCGGAACACAGAAAATGTTTGGTGAATTTTATCAAGGGGAAAGACGTTATTGTCCGTCTTCCTGCGGGATTTGGGAAAAGCTTAGTATACCAGTTAGCCCCGTTAATGACACATTACATACGTCACGACCAAATAGCAGCAATTGGTTACATAAAAAACGTACCTGTCTACCATCAAGCGGACAAATTCTAATGCTGCGAGGTCGGACGGTTTCTACGAAGTGAAACTGGCTGATGAATGAGGCTAAAAGTGCGCTGATGTTCGTTTTTATTTATCGTCAGTATCGTGGATCAGACACGTGGATCTATGGCTGTCCAGCGCCACATATTAGGACATTTATCTGTTTGTAAATTGGATTAAATAGACATAATATAGAGAGTCTAAGCTTTATAACAAGGCCCACGTGGACTATCGGCCCGTATCGGCAAGATTTAGGCCGATAACCGATATGTCTCCAAGTGCCCAACCTATATATCGGTCGAGCCCTATTTTGAACCACTGTAAATGTTTTAAAACGGTAAAAATCAGGTACAGCGGCTTTAAATGTTCTTGCTTTGCCTGGAATGTTCCGTAGTGGGACATTAAACATACGTATTTATCTTGCATTTATTCAGTGGCAGTTTCTATTCCTGAAAATACCTCGGAGAAACATGTATTCTTACTGTGAACGGGGTCGTCTCTCCACAGATCTGACCTCTTACTCGATCGTTATGGAGGTGGGTAGGTGTTAATGCTGTAAATTCTCCGTGGAGACAAGCAGGCGCCGGAAAAGTTACACAGTCCAGCTTTAAATAGTCTGTCTGTCACTTCTGTAGCTCCGCTTGCCCCTCGTCCTCTCCTCAGAGACTCTCCACCGTGGTCCGTCTCTGAGAACCTATGATGTATGAATGTGTCCTGCATCTCTCCTCCTCCTCTCTTTCTCCTCTTTTTCTCTCCCTCCTTCTCTCTCCTGTCTGTTCTCGTCTCCTCTCTTTCCTCTCATTCTCTTCTTTCTCTCTCCATCTCTCTCTACCCTCTCTCTCTGTCCTCTGTTCTCGCTCTGTCTCTCCCCCTCTCCTCTCCCTCTTATCCCACCTGTCTGTCTCCCTCCCTCCCTCTTTCCCTCTCTCCCTCTCTCCCCTGCCTATCTTCTGTCTCTCTCCCTCTCTTCTTTCATCCCCTCTCACCCCCTCACTCTCCTCTCTCCCCCCTTCCTTTCCTCCTTCTCTCCCCTTCCTCTTCGCTGTCTCTCCCTCCCTGTCTCCCTTCCTCTCCCTCCCTCTCTCTCTTTCTCCTTTCCCCCCTTCCTCTCTCCCTCTCTCCTCCTTTCCTTTCCTTCTTCTCTCCTCTTCCTCGCTCCTCTCTCTCTCCTCCTCTCCCTCCCTCCGTCCCTCCTTCTCTCTCCTCTCCCTCCCTCTCTTTCCTCTCCTCCCTCCCTCCCTTTCTCTCCTCTTCCTCTCCTCTGTCGCTCCTTGTCTCTCTCTTCCTTTCCCCTGTCTCTCCCTCCCTCTCTCCTCTGTCTCTCTCTCCTCTCTCCCTCTCCTCTCCCTCTCTCCTCCCTTTCTTTCCTCCTTCTCTCCTCTTCCTCTCTCCTCTCCTTTCTCCCTCTCTCCTCTGTCGCTCCCTCTCTCTCCTCTTTCTCTCTCCCTCGTTCTTCTTCTTCTCTGGTTGTGAGTAATGTTTCCCAGAGGGTTTGTTCAGTTCAGGGACAGACTCTGGGGAGGAGAGTTTAGCCCTGGTTAAAGTCACAGAGAAACAGAGCCACAGACCTGAGAGCCACAGACCTGAGAGCCACAGACCTGAGAGCACAGACCTGAGAGCCACAGACCTGAGAGACAGACTGAGAGCCACAGACCTGAGCCACAGACCTGAGCCACAGACCTGAGAGCACAGACCTGAGCCCCACAGACCTGAGCCCCACAGACCTGAAAGCACAGACCTGAGCCCCACAGACCTGAGAGCCACAGACCTGAAAGCCACAGACCTGAGAGCCACAGACCCGAGAGCCACAGACCTGAGAGCACAGACCTGAGCCACAGACCTGAGAGCCACAGACCTGAGAGCCACAGACCTGAGCCACAGACCTGAGAGCCTCAGACCTGAAGCACAGACCTGAGCCACAGACCTGAGCCACAGACCTGAGCCACAGACCTGAGAGCCACAGACTTGAGAGCCACAGACCTGAGAGCCACAGACCTGAGAGCCACAGACCTGAGAGCCACAGACCTGAGAGCCACAGACCTGAGAGCCACAGACCTGAGAGCCACAGCACCTGAGAGCACAGACCTGAGCCACACAGACCTGAGCCACACAGACCTGAGCCACACAGACCTGAGAGCCACAGACCTGAGAGCCACAGACCTGAGAGCCACAGACCTGAGCCACAGACCTGAGAGCACAGACCTGAGCCACAGACCTGAGCCACAGACCTGAGCCCCAGAAATGAGAGCACACACCTGAGCCACAGACCTGAGCCACAGACCTGAGAGCCACAGACCTGAGAGCACAGGCCTGAGAGCACAGACCTGAGAGCACAGACCTGAACCACAGACCTGAACCACAGACCTGAGAGCCACAGACCTGAGAGCCCAGACCTGAGCCACAGACCTGAGAGCACAGACCTGAACCACAGACCCGAGCCACAGACCCGAACCACAGACCTGAGAGCACAGACCTGAGCCACAGACCTGAGAGCCACAGACCTGAGAGCCACAGACCTGAGAGCCACAGACCTGAGAGCCACAGACCTGAGAGCCACAGACCTGAGCCACAGACCTGAGCCACAGACCTGAGCCACAGACCCACAGACCTGAGAGCCACAGACCTGAGAGCCTCAGACCTGAGAGACCTCAGACCTGAAGCACAGACCTGAGAGCACAGACCTGAGAGCCACAGACCTGAGAGCCACAGACCTGAGAGCCACAGACCTGAGAGCCACAGACCTGAGAGCCACAGACCTGAGAGCACAGACCTGAGCCACAGACCTGAGAGCCACAGACCTGAGAGCCACAGACCTGAGCCACAGACCTGAGCCACAGACCTGAGAGCCACAGACCTGAGAGCCTCAGACCTGAGAGCCTCAGACCTGAAGCACAGACCTGAGAGCACAGACCTGAGAGCACAGACCTGAGAGCACAGACCTGAGAGCCACAGACCTGAGAGCCACAGACCTGAGAGCCACAGACCTGAGCCACAGACACACAACAAAACAAAAACGCATAAATATTCTACACATTTATTTACATTAAACAAAAGTCCTTATTTATTTTAATGCAACATTCTGCAGTAAAAGTACAAAGTCTGTGATCAAACTATACAAATTATCCACACTGTTATTCTGGTAAATGCACAAATTAATCAATATACAAAAGGATAATTACGCTTTAAATCAGCTATAAAAGGACAAGAGAATCACACAGTCCTCAGTGCATTAAACACAATTATAGAAGGATGTTTTTTGTTTGTTTTTAAGTGAATTAAAGTTGAGGTTTTCAGTGAAATTCAAAGATTAAATTAATATCAGACAAATTCAGAAATATCAAGGAGTAAACCAGGACTAAATCAGGGCCAAACCAGGACCAAACCAGGACCAAGCTATGGAACCAAGCTTTGGAACCAAACCAGGACCAACCCAAGACCAAGTTATAGAACCAAACCAGAACTAAACCAGAACCAAACCGAATAAGGACCAAACTAAGACCAAACCAGAACTAAACCAGGACCAGACAAGGATCAAACCAGGACCAAGCAATGGAAGCAAACCAGGAACAATCCAGGACCAATCCGGGACCAAAGTGGGACCAAGCTGGGACCATGCTGGGACCAAACAAGGACAAAGCTATGGAACCGACCCAGGATCAAGCTATGGTACTAAACCAGGACCAAACCCAGACCAAGCTATGGAACCAAGGAATTACCAATCAAGGACTAAACTGGGACTAAACCAGAACTGAACCCGGACTGAACCCAGACCAAACTAGGGTCAAGCTATGGAACCAAGCTATGAAACCAAACCTGGACCAAACCAGGACTAAATCAGGACCTAACCATGACCAAGCTATAGAACCAAACAAGAACTAAACCAGGACCAAACCACGACTAAACCAAGACCAAGCTATGGAACCAAATTGGGACCAAACCGAAACCAAAACCGGGACCAAGCTATAGAACCAATTCAGGACCAAGTTATGGAACCAAACCAGGACTAAACCATGACCAAACAAGGACCAAACCAGGACCAAGCGATGAAACCAAACTGGGACTAAACTAGGACCAAACCAGGATCAAACCAGGATCAAGTTATGGAACCAAACTTGGACTAAACCAGGACCTAACCAGGACAAAGCTATGGAACCAGACTAGGACCAAACCAGAACCAAGCTATGGAATCGAACTATGGAACCAAACTAGGACCAAAACAGGACCAAACTAGGACCAAACTAGTACTAAGCTATGGAACCAAGAACCAAACTGGGACTAAACTGGGACCAAACTAGGACCAAGCTATGGAACAAAATCAAAAACAAAAATGGGACTAAGCTGGGACTAAACCTAGACAAAAAAACCCAGACCAAGGAGGGACCGAACAAGGACTAAATCAGAACTAAACCAGGACTGAACCCGGACCAAACTAGGATCAAGCTATGGAACCAAACCAGAACAAAACTGGGAACTAAACTGGGATCTAAACCTAGAAAAAACCCAGCCCAAGCTATGGAGCCAAGCCAGAACCAAACCAGAACTTAAACCGAGTCTTTTTAAAAAAATCCAAAGTCACTGAAACTCCCTTTTAAACATTTGCTTTGGTCCTGAGTCGTCTGCTCTCATTCTCATTCAGAACAGTCGAGTCTCTGTCCCCTTTGGTCATTTGTCATTGGAGATAGAGGAGCTTCTCTCAGACAGCTCCATAAAACCTGGAAATGTACCAACAACTCCGCACCGCATTAGGCAAAGGCACGGTGCGTTCAGGTGCAGATCTGCCGCGGGGAATTAGTGTTTCCCTCGTTAGGTGAAAGGACCATGCTGAGATATTGATCCACTGTCTGTTTTCAAACTCAAGGTCAGAATATTTGAATTAATAAAACCTCTTTGAGCAGCAGACGGCCAATTTATCGTTAAGAAGAACGTACACGGGAGGGATTTTGGTAAAGCAGGTCCCAAAAGTGGTTCGTTAGCAACTTTTTATTAGTTTTGCCGTGGAAAAATATAGAAAATTATAGCGCTTTGGTTTATTTTTTGAGAAAGAAAGTAGACTGGTTTATTAAATAGTGAATTTAAATTATTTTCTAAAGCAGAGGCGTCAAACTCAAACTCACAGAGGGCCAAAATAAAAAAAACTGGGACTAAGTCTGAGCCAAACTAAATATTTTTTGAAAAATTTCACCAACATCTACAACTTTTCTCTTCTTTCTAGATATGTAATGTTAAAACTTTTCTCATAAAATAAATGTTTAATAATACTTACAAGCAGAATATAAAAGAATAACAACATTTTAAATAAATAATGTGTCTATAGTCTATCTGTAGCCGGTGGGGCAGCTCTAATACAGATTTGGTATGATCTTGTGGACCAAATTTGACCCCTGGGCCTGAGTTTGACATGTCTGCTCTAATGTATTAAAGGTCCTATATTACTCAAAATTGACTCTTGTGAGATTTAAATCATGTTATAATGTTGTTACTTCCTCAAAAACAGACCTGGAGTTAGGCCTGTAACGATAATCAATAAATCGATTAATCGTACGAAAACTTTTTAACTTTTCCAGCCACGATAAATTTGCAGCTTGTTTGTTTTCCTCGCTCTAGCAGCACAAACTAGCGTCGCTGTCAGAGTAACAAAACAGTTGATCTCTGTGCGCCAAAACAAGTCACGATGCCGTTTCAGCAGCCACATGCGTCAAATGCAGCGAGCGCACAAACAAAGAGAAGAAATGTCCCAAACCCTAATGCCGGACGTACACTGTGCGATTTTTGACCCTTTTTGAGCCGATTTTTCGCTTGTGCGACTGTTTTGGGGATCGGGCCGAGTTTTGGCTTCATCATGTGTCGTGCTTCGTGTAGTTTACATGGGGTAAAGAGAACCGATTTATACCTCACGACCAGCTCCCGATCGACATTCTTAGGTCGCAAGAAAATCAAACTTGTTTGAAATCCAGTCGCCTCTCGTGAGGGTTTCGCTCTGTTGAAGTTGTTCCACGAGCCGATTTGCCAGAATCTGGCAGACTGCGCATGCGCGGACACAGAAGTGGCTCAGCATTGTGTCTCCGCACATCTGTGGTTTTCTAATTCCGTGGTTTTCTTCTTCGTGGTTTTCTACTTCCGGAACAAGAACTTTGACAACTCCGGTCGTTATGTGAACGTACAGTGTGAGCAGGCAAGTCGCATCCGAGCATCGGTTCGTTCAGTGTGAGAACATGATTCGTGAGCTGTGAACTTTTAAACCCTGTGATTTGGTCGTACAGTTTAAGCTGGGGCTGAGTGACACGACCGAAAATATCTCACAGTGTACGTCCGGCGTAACAGCCGATATAAACCCAAACCCGAGCGACAGAACTAGCCTGGCGCCCAGGAGAGCCCGAAATCCTGAAACCGACACGACATGACACCAGACAGGACAGTGGCTCCCTCATAGTGAAATTTGCATTTTTATTAACAAGTCCTTGCTGTCAGTCAGACTACATTAGGCTAGTCCTATGTTAAGTCTGTTTTATTTAGGTTTATTGTTTTTGGTTGTCTTACAGTTCCTGTGTTAAATGTTATTTAGAAAGTAAAGTTTATTGATCTTTGAAAGGGTGTATTTGCATTTTTATTCCATGGTTATTATATTGGTTGAAATTGATCTCTCAATGTCAGTATTATCGTTTATCGCAATAAATTCTTGGTCAATTAATCATCCAGCAAAATTTGTAATCGTTACAGGCGAGTTGTGTTTTGTTTCGCTCACACATGTTTAAGTAACTCTGCGTTATTAGTTTGTTTACATCTCCAAACCTCAAAATGTTCTGTTCCACCTTGTGATGTCACCAGCTACATTTTACCTCTAGTTCAGCAGAGATTGACAACTGCAGAGCTGAATTTATCCAGATGATTCTAGTGAAACTGTGTGGAGTTAGAAAACACAGTGGAGTCAAACTGTTTAAGTGAACCCACGATGCGTCATCGACAGAGGGAGTGGATTTGCCACCAAATAAAAACAAGGCCATATGAAAGTGGATGTCACAGCGAGGAAAATAAAAATCATGGATCACATCATCGACACCGGCGAGCGTTTGTACTCAGACAAATCATTATTTATCTGCGCCGAGCTCTGATACAACATCTGCTGTGGAGAAGACGACAGCGACGCCCAAACCAAAGATGGAACCTCACCAGGAGAACAAGGATATACAAATATTTGGTCTCCTCCTCTGACCACTGCACTCTTCTTGTCACTTGATTTCTCCTCCGTATTCCACACACACGTTTTCTTTGTTTGTTTTGCCGCGTGTGACCCAGATGAACCTGCTGACGTCGACTACTGCTCTGATTTTCAAGCGTAAACATGTCAGACGGTTCGAGATTGGGCGCGGGAACCGGCGCCGGCACAGTTCTCCAAATATTAAAGGTGTTTTTCATTTTGCGAGATGAACCTAAATATGCAGGGTTTGTCTTTTAAACATGTGTGACTGAAACAAAACAAAACGCAACTCCAGGTCTGTGCAGAAAAAAACTAAAATGTGGCTGTTTGCTGCAGGTTTTCCAATCTGTGGGAGGAGGTAAAGGGCGCTCTTGGAAAAAGGATCAAAACTAAAACACAACGGACTCCAGGCATTCCAAAGAAGTAAAAATCGCACGAGGAGAAATGCAGTTAAAAGGGCTTTATTTAAATGGACAAAGCCAACATGTTTTTCGATCAAACTGGTCTTCATCAGAGCTTAGTTCAACATGATGGGCATTCGATGAAAATTTCTTAATCGATCGTCGGAAGAATTAACGATCGATTATCGATTAATCATTAACGTTTTTATATTAAAATGATCATCATTATTATTACTATCTGCACTACTAATCTGCATAAATAAATTCAACTTTACGACATATAAACCGTAACGACTCTAGAGCCACATCAGCCCGTTTGACATTATAATGTGTTTAATTCAGTTTTGTTCAACTCTCACAGAAACGAAACTTAAAACCGCATCGCTAATTTGCATAAACTAAGTGAAGATAAAACTACAGCTCTTGTGTCGCTGATGTGGTTCAATTTCTGTTGGATTAAAAGACATGACTCAGGTGAATACAGGTTAGTGT
Source organism: Boleophthalmus pectinirostris (assembly GCF_026225935.1). NCBI lineage: Eukaryota > Metazoa > Chordata > Actinopteri > Gobiiformes > Gobiidae > Boleophthalmus > Boleophthalmus pectinirostris. The sequence continues at coordinate 33,625,562 of NW_026571541.1, forward strand.
GACCAGATTTGCGTTTGTTAAAACCAGGACACCGTACGGGGGGAGGGAGGTGGAGACTCGTCATCCACATTGAGCGACTCTCACCTGGTAAAACTTTTTCCCGCTGGACACAGAAACATATGTGCTGCTTTATACACTGTGCACATGGACTCACACTTGTCCCGAATGCAACGGAAAGTGTGGAATTTCTTGTACAAGTCATCGTTAAATACACATTTGTGCTTCGGTACGTTGCAGACTGACCCACTGTTTGTTTGCTCGCTCCTTCTCATGCAGAGACACATGTACACACCTGTTTGGTCACGATACACACAGCAACCGACTTTCTTTTTGTCGATTAAAATTAATGTAATCGATGAAATTCTTAATGATCAATTATCGATTAATCGATTAATCATGCCCATCCCTATTGTGAATGAAACAAAACAAACTCCAGGTCTGTTTGTGATGAGAAAACAACATCATAGCACAGATCAGAAAATTGCGTTATATGTACCCTTTAATGACGTCATGATTTCCTGTATCACTCTACGGGAAATTCACAGTTTTTGAAGGAAATCTCCAAAGTTCAGATGCACAAATGTCGAACTGTATCATTATTTGTTTGGGACTGGCTCCATAAACTTTCCATATTAATCTGCACTGACAACCCTCCCGTCTTTGGGGCTGAATAATGGCACCACTTCCAGAGGCCATTGTGCAAGAATAATTCCACTTTTGTTTATTTACGACGGAGAATTCGAAAAACTCCGCGATGGTTTTTGTTTCACGCGGATAGACCCGGTAATTACGGAGATACGAACCATAAACCACGTCAGAAATCTGCAGTCTGACAGTTGCGCGGCAGATTCCAACAGTATAGGCCGCTCTCACAGCTCCTTATTGCCTCTTTGGCGTTGAAGCACCGGCTCAGAGCCCTCCACTAAATCATAAGTTAAAAGAGCCACTCATGCTAACCTTTCGAGTCTCACCGGCCTCTTGGCTTCTATAGGGTCAGTCCACTCGGATAAGAACTGTTCAGAACCAGTGGAGCTATAAACGCCTCTCCTCCACTATTGTAATGAAAAAAAAAAAGTGATAAAATATAAGAAAACGAATAACTGGGAGATGAACGAGTTTACGTGGAAATAATAATTCCAAATTGAGGTTTACATGGAAAACACGTTAAATTGCCTTTATTTAAAGGGCCCATCTCATGCAAAATCAACTTTTCAGAGCTTTCTACCTTCTAAGAGTGATGTGTGGGCCTTGTATATGTCACCGAAGTGTTTTTTAGATTGATTCGGCGTTTTTTGTAACAAATTGCAGCATATTTCTGCCACCCTCCCACGTGACGACGAACTAAAGCTGCTACAACGATGACGCGGCAGATACACCTATGACGCGTTTGACGTAGCAGAAAACGCTTCACACCTGCCTCCGCCCACTCACACATGATATAATAAGTTGATCTACTAGTGTTTATTAATACTTTACCAATCAGTAATGTTCAGTTGATGTGGACGCGGTGCTTGAACTTCGTGCTCCTCAAAGTCCTCGTCTGATTCTGGGTCCAACACATGCGGCTGAACGCGCTGTATCTCCATGATGAATAAAAGTTTATTCCTTCCTCTATCAGGGTGCACGCCTGCCTCCCCCTCCCTCCCTGAGATGGCGGAGGAAGGGCGGCTCACTCAGAGCCTACGTCACGTTTGGAGGGCGGAGCCTGTGCCATTTTCATTAATTATTGTTTACACAGTCTTTTTAAAGTGGAATTCATTTTTATTCAAAATTAAATAATTTTTATTCGGAATTAAAGCGCTCATGTAAACGTACATTTATTCAGTTAAAGGTGGTTTTATCTCAAAAATCAGGCAAAAAAACATGGATTTTGACTGTGAGCGGGGTCGCCTCTCCACAGATCTGACCTGTAACTTGGTCTGGTTTGGTCTCCATGAAGATAGAAAGGTTTAATGCCATACTGTGAAACATTGCAGATGAAGCAAAAACATCTTCATAGAGAAAAACATTTGTAAAAACACCCTTTACCAGAAAAGTTACATAATGCATCGTTAAAACGTTTCCATACATATGAGGTACACATGCTCAAATCACATTTTACATGCATAACAAGTGTAATACTCATTTATTCTTAATTACACAAACATTAGACATGACGGTCAAGTTGTTTGTTATAATTTGGTGTTTTGGATCAAGTCAGAAAACAGAATGAGCCTCACATGACTCTCATTCGCGTTGATAGTTTCAGTTTCAATGCTGAAATCCAGTTGGTGTAAACCTAAAATGCATCTCTCTGATGTGAACAGTCACTACTTAAACCCCAGCACCTGCAGCTAATCCTGAGTCAGTGCTAGTGCAGCCTCTGCAGCTCAGGGAGGGGATTCTGGAGGTTCTGGACTTCTACTGAGGTTACATTTATACGATGACGGTGTGAACAGAAGACACAAAGGTGGCGTCGCATCTTCACTTTTTTATCCGCATTAAGATGAGCATTTTCGGGAGGAAATTTGTGAATTTGTGTGCATACGGTGACGCAAAAGTGTTTAGAATTTGATTGCATGTGAGGCTTCAGTGTACTGTATGTTTGTGATGTAAATGTGTACGTGATGTGAGCAGATCTGACCAGAGTTTTGCGTCTTGGGCAGTGTAGACAAAAACACTACGGGGAAACATATTCAACTTCAGATTTTTGTATTTTTAAGCCCCAAAAACGGCGTCATCGCCTAAACAAAACGGCACTTCCGATAAAATATTTTGTCATTTTTATCCGCAAGCGTTCTCGTGTAAACAGCCCCTGAGAATAAGAGAAACTTCTATCTGCAGGTTCAGGTTATTTAGAAACCGGTTCAGGTGGTTTAAAGTCCTTTCAGTTGACACTTATCCTAACATAAGAGTTGAATAACAGCACCACTTTCTTGCAGCGTTTCTGATATATATATTTTTCTAAATCTGTCCCTCTCGTGTCTCCGTAGGTGTTCTTCCGCGCGGGGACCCTGTCCAGGCTGGAGGAGCAGAGGGACGTCCAGACTCGCACAAACATCTCTCGGTTCCAGGCGGCGTGTCGGGGGTATCTGGCCCGTCAGGCTTTCAAGAAGAGGAAGGTAAAACCACCGCAAAACACTCAAGATTTTATATTTATAACTGATATATTTACAGTTTTTCACAAAGATACAGAACAGAATCCACCAAAAGCAGCGAGGAGCACACGGACGACAAACTCGACACGAACACTTTTGGAGAATTAAACATTTAGAGACAAAGATAAACTGCGGCTTTGTTTATCTTTACAAACTTCGCACTATCCATCATTTCTTCCACATTTTCACAAATAACCGCTGCATGTCAATGAAAAGGTTTCAAATGTGTTTTTTTTGTTTGTTTTTTTTATTAACGAGGCTTTCTCCATTCCTTCCTTTTTGTTTTCACCCTCTCTCTCTCTCTCTCTCCCTCCTCCTACCTACACTAATATCTCTGTCCCTTCTCACTCTCTCTACTCCCCCTCTTCCTCTTCCCGCTCTTTTCCCTCTCTCTCTCCCCCCATCTACAATAATGTCTCTCTCTCACTCTTCTCTCTCTCATCCACCTCTTTCCTCTCTCCCTCACTCTGTCTCACCCTTTCTGCCCCTCCTTCTCTCTGTCCCCTCTCTCTCTCCCTCCCATGCTCTTTCTCTCTCTCTCTCCCTACTCTTTTCCCCTCCCTCTTCCCCCTTTTCCCTCTCTTCTTCCCTATCTCTTCCCCCTCTTTTCTCTCTCCTCCTCCTCGCTCTCTCCCTGCCTATACTAATCTCTCTCTCTTTTCCCCTCTTTCCTCTCTCTCTTCACCTACACTAATGTCTCTTTCTCTTCCTCTCTCTCTGTCACTCCTCTCCCCTCCCCCTCTCTCTACCTACACTAATCTCCCTCTCTCTCGCTCTTCCTCCTCTCTCTTTTCCTACCTATACTAATCTCTCTCTCTCTTTTCCTCTCATCCCTCTCTTTCCTCTCTCTCCACCTACACTAATGTCTCTCTCTCCTCTCTCTCTGTCACTCTCTCCCCTCCCCTCTCTCTACCTACACTAATCTCCCTCTCTCTCGCTCTTCCTCCTCTCTCTTTTCCTACCTATACTAATCTCTCTCTCTTTTCCTCTCATCCCTCTCTTTCCTCTCTCTCCACCTACACTAATGTCTCTCTCTCTCCTCTCTCTTCCTCTCTGTCTGTCTCTCCTCTCCCCTCCCCCTCTCTCTACCTACACTAATCTCTCTCTCCCTTCCTCTCTCTCCTCCTTCTATCCCTCTCCCTCTCCTCCCTCTCTCTCACTATCTCTCCTCCTCTCTTTTTTCTCTCTCTCTCTCTCCTCTCTCTCTCTCTCTCTCTCTGTCCCTTACGTACACTAACGTTTCTTTCTCTCTTCCTCCCTCCCTCTCTCTAGTCTCTCCCCTACCCCTTTCTCTCTTCCCCCTTTCTCTCTCCTCCTGTCTCTCTCCTTACCTACACTAATCTGTCTCTCTCTCTCTCTCTCGCTCTTTCTCTCTTGCTCTTCCTCATCTCTCCTCCTCTCTCTCTCTCCTTACCTACACTAATCTCTCTCTCTGCTCTTCCTCATCTCTCCTCTCTCTCTCTCTCCTTACCTACACTAATCTCTCTCTCTCTCTCTCTCTCGCTCCTCCTCTCTCTCTCTCTCCTTACCTACACTAATCTCTCTCTCTCTCTCTCTCTCTCTCTCTCTCTCTCTCTCTCTCCTTACCTACACTTAATCTCTCTCTCTCTCTCTCTCTCCTCCTCTCTCTCTCTCTCCTCCTACCTACTACTCTCTCTCTCTCTCTCTCTCTCTCTCTCTCTCCTCTCTCTCCTCTCTCCTCTCTCTCTCTCTCTCTCTCTCTCGCTCCTCTCTCTCTCTCTCTCTCTCTCTCTCTCTCTCTCTCCTCTCTCCTCCTCTCTCTCTCTCCTTACCTACACTAATCTCTCTCTCTCTCGTTCTTCCTCCTCTCTCCTCCCTCTCTCACTTTCTCCCCTCTCCCTTCATCTCTCTCCTTCATCTCTCTCTCCTCCCTCTCTGTCTCTCCCTTCTTCTCCTCCCCCTCTTTCCTCTCGGTCTTCCTCTATCTCCCTACCTACACTAACGTGTCTCTCTCTCTTCCCCCTCTGTCACCCTCTCCCTGTTTCCTCTCTCTCTCCTCTCCTCTCTCCTCCCCCTCTCTCTACCTTCTATCTTCCCCTCTTTCCTCTCTCGGTCTCCCTCTATCTCCCTACCCACATTAATGTCTCTCTCTCTTCTCCCTTCCTCTTTTCTCCTCTCTCTTCATCCTCTCTCCTCTCCTCTCCTCCCTCTCCTCTCCTCTGCTCTCCCTCCCTCTCTCCTCCCTCTCCTCTCTCTCTCTCCGTTTCGTGCTGTGTTGTGGTGTGGAGTGATGGATAGTCGTTCCGGTGTGTTCCTGTGGGGCAGACAGACTCTTTATATCGTGCGTCTCCGTGCGGCTCAGTGAGGAGGCGGAGACTCTTCACAACAATAACAAACTCAATTACACCGCGGCGGCCTAACGACGACGCTCATTTCGCCGCAGCTTTTCACTCTGTCCTTCATTTGACTTTGACAAAATGACTCACAAAAACACTGGCACAGCACCTCTTTTTATTATAATTTTAATTCATTATTTTGTAGTTTAGATCATGAAGATATAGGAGTATATTTATGTACGGTAGTATAATTAAAGGTCTTATATTATGGAAAATTGACTTAAACAGACCTGGAGTTGTGTTTTGTTTCGTTCACATGTTTGAGTAAAGCTTTATTATTAATCTGTTTACATTTCCAAAGCTCAAATATCGAAGTTTCTTAAGTTATAGTGCAGCAATATAACTAGAAAAACAGAGGGAACTACATAGACCATGATCCTTTTCACCGTTTCAGTGCCATATTCACAAAATATCGCAATAAATATCGTACCGTGAAATGTATATCATGAAAATGTCGTATCGAGGGATTTGGATATTGTTACATCCCGATAACATAGATCAGAAAATGGCGTAACATGGACCCTTTAAATAATTTTTCTTTAAAAAGGGGGTATTAGACAAACTTTATTGATCCACAGCGGAAATTATTTGGACACAGTAGCTCCCAAATCACAATATAACAAAATAACAAAGAGAAAAAATATAAATGGTGATAATAAATTCAAAATAAGTAGACATAATTGCATAAATGCACATTTACAAGTAAAAAAAAAAAAACAATCTCTTGGTTTAGACCTGGTTTAGACCTGGTTTAGTCCTGGTTTAGTCCTGGTTTAGTCCTGGCTTAGTCCTGGCTTAGTCCTGGCTTAGTCCTGGTTTAGTCCTGGTTTAGTCCTGGTTTAGTCCTGGCTTAGTCCTGGTTTAGTCCTGGTTTAGTCTTGGTTTAGTCTTGGTTTAGACTTGATTTAGTCCTGGTTTAGACTTGATTTATTCCTGTTTTAGACCTGGTTTAGACCTGGTTTAGTCCGGATGTAGACCTGGTTTAGTCAGGATGTAGTCCTGATGTAGACCTGGTTTAGTCCGGATGTAGTCCTGATGTAGACCTGGTTTAGTCCTGATATAGTCCTGTTATCAGCTTGGTGGTTGCGACATGTATATGTTTGTGTTAATGACACTGATTCGGTCCTGGTTTAGTCCTGATTAAGACCTGGTTTAGACTTGATTTAGTCCTGGTTTGGACCTGGTTTGGAGCTGGTTTAGACCTGGTTTAGACCTGGTTTAGTCCGGATGTAGTCCTGTGATCAGCTTGGTGGTTGCAACATGTATATGTTTGTGTTAATGACACTGATTCGGTCCTGGTTTAGTCCTGGTTCAGTCCTGGTCCAGTCCTGGTCCAGTCCTGGTCCAGTCCTGGTCCAGTCCTGGTCCAGTCCTGGTGCAGTCCTGGTCCAGTTCTGGTCCAGTTCTGGTGTAGTCCTGGCTCTGCAGTTGCGTCGTGTATATATTTATAATCCACAATTGACACTGTGTAGGTTCAGTCCTGCGGGTGTGGTGCTGGACTGCGCGGGTGCAGGTCTCCAAAAATGGACCCGTGCAGGACTCTGGCGCTAAGTCACTCCCCCTTCAGAGCACCGTCACAACACAATCAGCGTGCATCCCGCTAATGAAACTAGTGCACATCGCGTCAGGTTTGTGAAGTTGTAGGGCACAGTTTTTTATCCGTGTAACCAATATTTATGAAAAATTGTTTGTGTGGAAACCTGGATTAAACTAAATTAGTTGCCTTTTATTTTAATAATCAGTTATTTACATATTTAAGCATCCTTTTCTCAAATAAATAATAACTTTCAACTGCTCAGAGTGCCGTAGAGTTTTCCCATTTTGCCCACACTGTTGTAATGCTTCTTCTCTTCTCTCATTTTTGGAGACGTTTGTAAGAAATATGTAATAAAACTGTTTAGTTATGCAAAGTTCCAGACATGCTTCCCTTTGACACAGTCTGGAGGCTTTATTTTCCCTCAAACAAAGCGTCGACAATGTGTAAAAATCCATCGTCTGCTTGTCTTTGTTCACTACACGACCAAACAAACGTAAAACAAACTCCATTCTCCTGGTGCAGTGTTTACCTGAAGAGATGAGCTTCAGAGGAGACCTTCAGCTCCTCCAAAGTCACCAAACTTAATACAAAAAACTACTACGAATTACACACACACCAGCTCCTTCAGATTTAAAATGACTTCTGGGTAAAAGTTGAAACGCCCTGAATCGAAAAACATCGTCCAGATGACTATTTATGTATATATTTAACATGTTTTCTAACTTGGACCACTCCTAGATGAAGTAAAGAATCATTACTAAGAATTATTTCACAATACTAAACCTCTCATTTTGCTTAAATCAACTTTTTGGAGCTTTCTACCAGGTTATAATGTTGTTCCCTCATCAAAAATATGTCTGAAGAGGTTTTATGTGTTATCTATGCATGTTTGAGTAATTTAGTGATCTCTCCAGGGCCCTATTCTAACCTCCTTAGCTGCAGGATTCTCTTTAACACCATATATCGCATATATGAATGGACATAGATAAAACGCTAGTCGCCACCTTACAAATAGGAAATGCTCTTAGGAGGCTCTTCCGGCTCTGACTGACTCTGGGTCCAACTGACTTACATTGGACTATTGTCGCCCCTCTCTTGGTACGTGCTGCTGTGAGCCTGGTCATTTTGGGCTTAACTCTTTCCCCCATGAAGACGACATTTGACGACCCCCCTGAACCCTTAATGACGACTTTTGACACCTCCGCCGTTTCACTAAAGACGAGATTTGACGACCTTTAGAAATGGCTCGGTTTTTCACATTTAAACAGAGACTGTGATCGGTGGGGGCCACTACAACCCACACTAGACTGACCAATAGGATTCAAGGATATGTTTTCGCAGATTTTTTTCCGAAGTTAATCGAAATAGTGACGATGGTAGCTTCCGGAAAAAACACAACACGAAACACGTGCAATGGAAAGATCGCGGCGCTGCGGCGCACAGTTTTAGAAATAATGAGGAGCGGACGTATTTTATGGATAAGTTTAGAGAAAGTGACTTTTATAGATTTCAAAGTGATGATGTTGAAGTTGATTATAAAGTGGAAAACAGTGATAGTGACGGACTTTCGGGGAGAAGGTGAGAATGCCGCTGATGCGTCTGTGTGGAGTCCTGCGATGTCCAACAAAACTATCTGAGCTTTATACTCGATTATGAACCAAAATTGCCCTGAAATCTGGATGTTGCCCAGGCGAGTCCTTTAAAATATTTCAGTCTTTTTTTTCCAAGATGCGATGTATAACAGAATCGCTACAGAAAAAACGCTTATGTGGAGCTCTGCACACGAGAAAATAGCCAAGATGACAAATACTGGACACACACTGACGGGGAAGAGTTTTATTATTATATTATTATATTATAATAAGCTAAATTAGTTGAATAAGCTAAATGAGTTGAATAAATAAAATAAGTTGAATAAGTTAAATGAGTTGAATAAGTTAAATGGAAAAAAAAATTATTGGGTGCACACAGGTGTAACAACAGGTAAAAAACAGGTGCACACTTGGCTATACTGTATCTGGTGATATGAAATCTGTTTAAATACTTTGACAAAGTATATTTTTATTTTTTTATGAATATAATACTCAGAACATGCAGATATCAGATGCTGAATGTAGTTTTTTGTTTTCGAGTTTGCACCTGACCAGGTAAACTCTCATTTTCAGTGAGCTGTTATGCACCTATAAATGAGTTGAATCACATTTAAACATCCATAAATGAAGAGTTCAGAGTCTAAGGTTTCCAGAGATACAAATATGTCTGTGTTACAATTAAGTTCATGAGTGTAAAAATCATTTATAATCACTCGTGGAAGTCTGTTTTCTTTTATGCAGTTATGCTCTATGGTAACATATGTATGGGTTGTTCCTAGTAGGCGTCCAGGGGGGAAAGAGTTAAAATGTTCGTATTAACTGAGATCGCTCCCACTAGCGTTGACAGTTCTATTGACAGCTAGTGCGTTTCGTTTCTAAGTAAGGCACCGTCCCGCTTTCCGGTGAGAAGGACGGACACATTTAACCACCTCAGTCATGATTAGCTCTTGTGGTTGCTATGACCCATAGACTGTATAAAAAAAAAAAAAAAAAGTGGACTAAGCGAGTGTGACGTCACCCACAGAGTTCAGTGCCGCTCAAATGAGGCTCACGATGTTCACAGGTTACAATATTTAGAGAAATCGAATTTTGAAACTGAAGAACCAGAACTCTGGGTTATGAAATATGATTTTTTTGACAGGGCCACGTACAGAATGGAGACTGTGACAAATTTTTTTTAGAGATCATGTCGGAGGAGTTTCTGTGATTCATTAAGACCAAAATGACAAGACTCACTGCAGCAGGTACCGAGAGAGGCTTGACAATATCCTAATGTAAGTCAATTGGAGCGAGAGTCAGAAGGAGCCGGAAGATCCTCCTGGTGAACTTCCTATTTGGCATGCATCATATATACGGTCTATGCCATGACCCTCGCAGTCATATTTGCTCCTGTAACCATTAGCAGGGGCGGTTGTAGGGGGAGGGGCCACAGGGACATTGGCCTCACCTCTAATCTGATTGGCCCTCGAAGTACCCCTGTTCTGTCAATCAACTGACGAGAAGAACAACCGGAGAATTCAACGATCGCTGATGCAGTTCCACCCCCAAACTGTTGGCGGCAGTAGACCTACTGCGTCAATACAACTGTGATAATATTGTTCCCTCATCAAAAACATGCCTGAAGACGTTTTAGCATATTTTAGCATGATTCTATGCATGTTTGGGTAATTTAGTGATCTCTCCTGGGCCTTATTCAAACCTTTTTTTAAGGTTAACTGTAAGATTCTGTCCAAAGCTCTGCCCACAAGTCTATATCACCCACGCTCCCACACGACAATTCTCCATAAATATTAAAAAAACATACAAAACTGTGCACTACGACTTCACAAACCTGATGCGATGTGCGGTACTTTTCTTAGTAGGTAACACTTTATAATAACTACACCTTATTTAGCCTTAATAAAGCATGAACAAAGACTTAATTAATAATGATTCACACTTAGTAACTACTTAATTACTACCTGAATTAGCACTTGCACTGAATTTACCTGTGCTGTAAATAGTTACTCATAATTATTTCATACTTAATTACTCATGAACTAACCATTTGAGCATTTATTAATCATTAGTAAACTATGAGAAAATGATTTACTAATAATACAATGCAATGATAATTCAGGCAGCTGTTATCTGTTAGTTAAGTCTTTTTGAGAGCTTTTCTAAAGTGAAGACAAATTATGATTTATTAAGCATTTACTAAGCATGAATCATTAGTAATTAAATCTTTGTTCATTATTAATTAAGTCTTTGTTCATGCTTTATTAAGGCTAAATAAGGTGTAGTTATTATAAAGTGTTACCCATTAGTAGGACGCGCGCTGATTGAAGGGGTTGTGACTTAGCACGGAGAGCAAAAGGAGACTTGCAAAACCTGTTAATACGTTGTTTTTGGTGAATATGACATTTTCCAAACAATAAAAGGGTAACATGTGTTGGCATTAATACGGCTCAGCAGTGGAATACTTCGTCTTTAAAGTAGTTTTGACGTGAATAAACTCAGAGTGTGGTTTTTTTCTCTGGGCCGTCGGGACACACAGGCTTCTGCTGCAACTGCATTAAATCAATGAATCACTCTCCATCTTTGTTTGAGTGCTCTGGGAAAAGTCCACGAAAAACTATTTCACAATCTGCTGATGAGAGGAACGGAGAGAGGGAGGAGAGAGAGAGAGAGAGAACGAGAGAAGGAGAAGGGAGGAGAGAGACGAGGGAGAAGGGAGACAGGGAGAAGGGAGAGGTGGAGAGAGAAAGATGGAGAGGATGGAGGGAGGGGGAGAGAGAAGGAGAGAGAACGGAGAAGAGGGAAGAGGGGGAGAGAGGAGAGGGAGGAGAGAGACGAGGGAGAGAGAGGGGAGACGGGGAGGGAAGACAGTGAGCAAGAGAGAGGGGGAGAGGATGGAGGGAGGGGGAGAGAGAGAGACAGGAGAGGGCGAAAGAGAGGGAGGGGGAGAGAGTCAGAGGGGAGAGGTAGAGGGGAGAGAGGGGGATAGGGACAAAGAGAGAGAAGGGAGGAGAGAGAGAGCAAATGGAGGAGGGAGACAGGGTGAGAGAGAGAGGAAGACAGAGAGAAGGAGGGAAGAAGACGAGGGGAGAGTGAGGGCACGGAAGAAAAGAAAGAGAGAGAAGGGAGAGAGATTAAAGAGAGGGCGGGAAAGTGGAAGAGAGAGGAAAAAGGGGGAGATAATAGAGAGGATGGAGAAAAGAGGGAGAAAGATGGTGAAGAGAAAGCAGAAAGGGGGAGTGACGGGAGAGAGAAAAGAGGGGAGAAGAGAAAGATGGAGAAGAGGAAGAAGAAAGGGGAAAGAGGGAAAAGAGAGAGGAGAGATAATGAGTGGAAGAGAGAAAAGAGGGAGGAGAGAGAGGGTGGAATGACAGAGAGAGAGAGGAAAGAAAGACCTAAAGGAGGGAGAAAAGAGGTGGAGAAGAGAACAAGGAGAGAGAAAGAGATGGAGAATAGAAAGAAGAAAGAGGAGAGAGTAAAAAGAGAGAGAAAGAGTGAAAGAGAAAAGAGAGAGGGTCGAATGACAGAGGAAAGATAAAGAGTGAAAGAAGAAAGAGGAGAGAAAGAGGGAGAAGAGGATAGCAGAGAGAGCGAGATGGAGAATCAAAAAAAGTAAAGGGAGAGAGGAGAGATGAAGAGTCAAAAGTGAGAGAGAGGATGGAATGAAAGCGCGAGGAAAGATAAAGAGCGAAAGAAGAAAGAGAGAGGGATGAGAGGAGAGAGGAGAGGAGAGAGGGGGGCACACGGGACCCTTGAATCCCGCCTAATTAAACAATCGCCCGGAGACACGACGAGGAAACAGGTGTAGAGCGGCGCCCACACCGAAGGACGGGTAGAGGGCACCTGTACGTGTCTGTGATCATGTAAAGGGACGAGCGCAGGACACAGGGGACGTGTGTGACTCTCTGTTATGGAACCACATGGAGATTTAAAGCTGCACTGTGGAACTTTTATGCTACAGGGTCCTTCAAAATATGTTTTAAGACGGCGACTGAAAGCAACTGAGTAAACTGTCAGCTCATCATTTAAAAAAGACGGCATAAAATTACTGCATAAAGTCAACAAAAAAGAGGGTTGAATTTTGTTATAGACTCAAAGTTACACAGACTAAAATTAATTCACTGTTCAGAGAGTGCAGGAAATTAATATCCAGATTCTGTTTTTCCTCCGTCTTTAGGATTCAGCGCCGTGTTTTAACACTTGTTCTGTAAAGCACTTTCAGTAAAGGCCCGGCTTTGTGTCGTGCATTACAAGTGTCTCTTCCCTACGCAATAAATACGAGCCTGATTCATCAGACGGTTTCACTTTGTGGAAACAGTCTGACCGCTTAGAATTAGGATTCGTTCTCTTGTCTCTCTCGTTGGTAAGGGGGTACTTTTTTTTTTTTTTTGAACAATAATTTATTGTCTTTTTTAACAAAATGGAACAATACAATACAATCCAGCACAGCTTAGTCTGCATAGAAATAAATGGATAAAGACTGTCCACAAGGTCTGAATCAGAGCTAAAATGAAAAAGAAATAAACATTGCACAATTATTGATTAAAATTGAAAACAAATTGGGAGCCTCCTTTCTAAAGCACATCAGCCAAGTCCTGAGGTAGGTGGTCCAGAAAGGGTTGCCATATTTTATAGAAAGTGTTTGAATTGCCTTTTAAGAGCGCACTGAGGCGTTCCATTGGGAAAACTTTCAAAGTCTCTCTGTACCATTGTGTAACAGATGGAGGTTTTGCCTGTATCCACTGAAGCAGGATGCATCTTCTTGCCAGGTGTAGGGGGGTACTTTTTTTTTAAAAACTTTTTTTATGGCCATACCGGATTGTCCAAGCCTGATCCCGTCAGATCTCAGAAGCTCAGCAGTGCCAGGTATGTTTAATACTTGGATGGGAAAGCGCTGGGAAGATCAGGTTGTTGTGTCCTTAGGCAAAACACTTTTTCACACATGCGCAACATTTGAAAAAGGACAAACAGTCGCTGGATTTCTCGTTCCTTGGAAAATCCTCTATACAACCTTTAAGGTCGAAACATGTTTTCTTTGGCCATTCAAATAAAGGCCTTTTAACTATATATTTCCTCATGCGATTTGTTAACTTTTTTGGAGTGCCTGAAATCTGTTGTGTTTTAGTTTTGATCCTTTTTCCAAGAGCGCCCTCTACCTGCTCCCACTGATTGGAACACCTGCAGCAAACATTTTCTTCTTTCTGCAATAACGTCTTTCCACTTGGTAAAATTCACCAAACATTCTCTTTGTTCCGGCTTTAAATCCTCGATCTCGGGAATCGTTGCCAACACAGAATGTCTGGCTCTTCGCTGATTGGCTGGTGCCCGAAATTGCACTTCCAGGATTCTCGCAAACCTTCTAGTGTATTCCGATTCCTGACCTAGTTGCTGGAGAGAAATGAAACTGAGCGGAGGCACTAGGTTTTGCCATTATTTCTAAATAAATACAACTGTGCACTAAAGTTTACATATTTTTTGTCAACATCAGAAAAGATATGTGAATGACAGTCGAACCTTCTGCTGTTGTAGGTGTTGAATAAATAAAAAACTTGCTTTTCATTTATTCAATTTTTAACAGAAAAACATGCAAGTTATTTTTTTATTACGCCATATTTACGTTTTGGAGCTTTCTACCATGACGTTTTTCTCTCATCGAAAACTTTTGCGGGATACACACTGATAACGTGTCAAAAAAAACCAAAAATTACACTCATTAAACATGTTAATACGTTGTTTTCGGAAAATATAGTATTTTCAAAACATAAAAAATTAAAGTGTAGTGCAGTGTAGTGCGGTGCTGTTGCTCTGACGTCTTTTAGCTTGGCCTGGACTTTATTTTGGATGAACTGTGGAACTATTCGGAGTGTCATTTTGCCAGGCGAGTCCTCACGGTGTCATATTTGCTGAGGATATTTTAATAGATCCATGGGTTTCAAACGCTTTGTCTCAGCAGCACTGCTCTGTTGTTCGTCTGTCTCCTTTTGCTCTTTTAAATCTTAATTCTTTCTGTTCTGAGCGTAATGATTCGCACTAAGATCTTGTTGAAACATTTAAAAAGGAAAAAGTTAGCATTTCTACAACTCTCATATACTTTATAAATCCTCATATATAAATATACCATGACTTTTTGAGTACAATTTAGTTTAAAAGTCATATACATTGCAAAAACTAAAGCTATATTAAAGACTTGAAATGACTTGAAGCTCAAAGCAGATGACTCAGACTTGAGTTGGGCCAGTGACTCGAGACTCGACTTGGACGTGCCTGTGTTTGACTTGGGACTTGACTTGGGACTTGAGGTCAAAAACTTGAGACTTACTCGAGACTCGCAAAACAACGACTTGGTCCCACTTCTGGTGTTAAATATTAATACCCAAATTGAAGTGTGAAGTGTAATACCCACTTTTTAAAGGTGCACTGTGTAACTTTTTGGCTGGGGGTCCTTCACCTGCTTGTTTCTATGGATACGTCATTGCTCTGTCTGGAATGTTCCACAGTATGACATTAAACAACAGCTCTACCTTACGTTTAATCAATTACAGGCTGTTTTGGAGCTCAAAAATACCTAAAAATAAACATTCAGACTGTGCATTTTGACTGTAACTTGGTCTAGTTTGGTCTCCACGGAGCTAGAAATTTTAAAACCACACTGTGTAACATTCCAGACAAAGCGATAACATCTCGATGCAATTATAATATTAGACAGGTCTGTTCTAAAGTCATATAAATTGCAAAAAACAAAGCTATATTTATTACTTTAAAGACTTGAAATGACTTGGAGCTCAAAGCAGATGACTTGGACTTGACTTGGACTTATGGGCCAATGACTCGAGACTCGACTTGGACTTGCCTGTGTTTGACTTGGGACTGGAGGTCAAAGACTTGAGACTCTCAAAATGACTTGGTCCCACTTCTGTTAAATATTAATACCCAAATTGAAGTGTGAAGTGTAATACCCACTTTTTAAAGGTGCACTGTGTAACTTTTTGGCTGGGGGTCCTTCACCTGCTTGTTTCTATGGATACGTCATTGCTCTGTCTGGAATGTTCCACAATATGACATTAAACAACAGCTCTACCTTACATTTAATCAATTACAGGCTGTTTTAGAGCTCAAAAATACCTAAAAATAAACATTCAGACTGTGCATTTTGACTGTAACTTGGTCTAGTTTGGTCTCCACGGAGCTAGAAATTTTAAAACCACACTGTGTAACATTCCAGACAAAGCGATAACATCTCGATGCAATTATAATATTAGAACGGTCTTTTCTAATCCTGTTGAAAATGGCCAGATCCCTCGTAGCGGCCTTGATTGCGTCTGCGCCGCTCCGTTTGATAAAGCGTCCTCTCATTACGTTAGCAGCAGAAAGCCCGTCTCTTCACGAGCGCGTGAATGGGGCTTAATGCTGTAACAGGTTGTGTTCATGATCGCGCTGAGAGCACTTATGCCCAATTGTAGTGCGTAATAGTCCCTCCACAGCCCCACCGCGAGCCTTGATAACCGCTAATGTCTCCGCGCGCACTCCCTCCCAACACTGATGCTTCATTTGTGCTCGAATCGTCTGTGTCTGCGCCATTCGTCAAAGTTAAAACCGTTCGGGAGTGAATTGAGACGCCGGTGTTGACTCAACCCTCACCTCGGCTTCTCTATCAGAGGAAAAGGAAGGAGGAGATTGGAGTTAAAGGGCTCATATTACACTATTTTCTGATCTGTGTTATGATGTTGTATTCTCATCGTAAACAGACCTAGAGTTGTGTTTTGTTTCATTCACACATGTTTAAGTAACCCTTTATTATTGGTCTGTTTACATCTCCAAAGCTCCAAATGCTCTGTGGATAAGGAAACAAGATTCAACAGATAGTGTAATATGGGCCCTTTTTTAAAGATTTTCTACTTCCCTGTGAGCTTTTTGTCTCAACTTTATTTGTAGAGCACATTTAAACCAACCATATCTGCTAAAAAGGTGTTATATTATTGGTATTAAGAATGCAATACCTCTAAAATGAAATGCATTTTTTATTTTAAGCTGAATTTTAACATATTTCGAGAGCCTGTCGTTGTCCCACAATAGAAAAATTCCAGAGTTGCAACGCAAAGCATAAAAACAGGAGAACAGAAAATATTCAATGTGTCTTTTATTTATTTTTTATTTTAATTTTAACTACCGCTTCATGACATCACAAGGTGGAACAGAGCATTTTGAGCTTTGGAGATGTAGACAGAGTAATGATAAAGAGTTACTCAAACATGTGTGATTGGAAAAAAAAACACAACTCCAGGTCTGTTTTTGAAGAGGTATCAACATTATAACACGACTTAAACCTAAGAAGAGTCAATTCCGCATAATATAGGACCTTTAATCCATCGCAAAGGAGAAATTCAATTTGTCAACTGGACAATCTTTTATTTACAAAAATGTGACCAAAAATGTGGCTGTTTGCTGCAGGTGTTCCAATCAGTAGGAACAAGTGGAAAAAGGCTCAAAACTTAAACACAACGGATTCCAGACACTCCAAACAAGTAGACAAAGTAAAAAAAATCGCACAAGGAAAAATATAGTTAAAGGCCTTTATCTGAATGGCTAAAACCAACAAATAAAGGCCTTTTTACTATATTTTTCCTCGTACGATTTTTAACTTTTTCTACTTTTTTGGAGTGCCTGGAGTCTGTTGTGTTTAAATCTTTTATTTAGGTCAAAAACAGCTTTCACAGCTCGTCCAAGCTGCTTCTTCAGTTCTGGTCAGACGCTGGTGGACACTGCCTTAAATGTGTCTGAAGGGAGGAGCTAACTACACTGAAACTACTCTGAAACTAACACACCTACTTGTTTACAATTTCTGTTTGTATCTCAGCCTGTTCATCTGTACTCAGTGAAGGGTGATATTAGCAGAATCATTCAGGCCCCAAATGAGGGTTTTCACACCTCTGGCCTTGACCTGGCTCCCCCTATTTGTTCTCTTTGTTTTAGGTCTGAGGATGGAGTCCATTTCTGTTCAAGGAAGGATTGTCATTCCTAACAAAAATAGCTTCTTTAACTCCGTTTTCAAACCAATTCTTTTAAGATCTGTACCTCACTATCCTCAAAGGAGTGTCCCTGGCATTTAAAGGTTGTATGGAGGATTTTTTTTTTGTTTCAAATTGTCATTGAAAGTTTAAAATACCATTACAGAGACGCAGCAGCTTTGTAATTATGATGACCCCAAAAAAATATATATAAAAATCGATCAACTGTGGACGTAATGAGGCCAGATAAACATCAGCCAATAGATAACAAGGCTCCCTCTTTATCTATTGGCT
The DNA here is from genome assembly GCF_026225935.1 of Boleophthalmus pectinirostris. Classification (NCBI taxonomy): domain Eukaryota; kingdom Metazoa; phylum Chordata; class Actinopteri; order Gobiiformes; family Gobiidae; genus Boleophthalmus; species Boleophthalmus pectinirostris. The sequence goes on from NW_026571541.1 coordinate 33,643,481, forward strand.
GTTAGGTTGTCAATCAAACTCCCTACGTTTCTAGTGTAACTGACTCGTCAACGCGCGGGATTATGTGGTTTATGCAGTCGCTTCCTCCCAATTCGCACAAAGTTTGTCACGATGGCGGACGAGAATCCACGACCAGTTCGCCGCAAAAGAAAGTCCGTTTTTGAGGTCGCTAAAATAAGAAGAAAAGGGAAAAAAGAGCAAAGACAAACTGAGATGATTCTTGGAGATCCCTTCCAGCGACGGCGCGACTGAAGAAGACGAAGGGTCTAAAAACTGACGCATCGGTCGCTGAAATATTTCAGGACAGGAAACTTCAACAGTAATTCTGAACTCGCACTGGATGTAAACATGTGTGATTTCTAGAGTAAAGAAGCAGGAGGAGGTGTTTCGACTGAGGCTGTGGAGGAGGAAGGTGGTGTCACGTATGCACAACATTTGAAAAAGAACTGTCGCTGTATTTCACTTCCCTTAAAAAATCCTCTATACAACCTTTAAGTGGAGCTGTACAGCAGACTGAGGTCCTGTGTTGCTCTCTCGTCTGTGTTGGTTCATCCTCTTGTGAAGTGGCTTTTTCGTATTTCCAATATAGCGCTCACTGAATGGAGTAGACCACATTGCTTTAATACCGTTTTTTCAGGGTCAAAATCATCATATTTTTTTGTCCTTTTAAAGTATTTGTGAAGAAAATGTGTGGTAATAGAGTCTGTTTGTGCGTTTGTGTCTCAGATCCAGGACTTGGCGATCCGCTGCATTCAGAAGAACATAAAGAAGAACCGAGGGGTCAAAGGTTGGCCCTGGTGGAAACTCTTCACGACGGTGCGGCCTCTGATCGAAGTGCAGCTGACCGAGGAGCAGATACGAGGAAAAGACGTGAGATATTATTATTATTATTATTATTATTATACTGTTTATCATCTATTTAAAAGTGCATTGTGTAACTTTTCTGGAGGGAGGATCCGTCACCTGCTTGTTTTTATGGATATGTCATATGTTTAATACACTTTGTAAACTATATGTATGAGTGCAGCTGAAAATATAAAAACATAATGAAGATGTGAGAAAATATTATTATATACTGTTTACTTTATTATGCAACACAGTCTAATGCAATCTAACACTAAACACTTTATAATTAATGTATTTGAGTGCAGCTGACAGAAGAGCAGATTAGAGGAAAAGAAATAAGATATTCAAAAGCTGTTTATAACTATTTAATACAGTGCAGTGGTTCTCAAACTTCGATACACAAACTGTTTCCTGTAGTTGTTGCCATTTTGAGGATTTTTTTGAGGAGTTTTGGACTTTCAAAAGATATAATACTTGGTTTTGAATTGTTAATTGCAACGGTCCTAATCGTTCGTTAGTCACTTTGGACCTTGTAAACTTTTTTCAGGGATTTACGTGTAGATTTGCTATTACAGTGTTTTTCGGACTATAATTCACTTTGGAGTATGAGTCACACCAGACAAAAAAACATACGTAATGAAGAAAAAAAACAGATATAAGTTGCAATTTTTGGGGAGACCAGAGACCAGGAACCAGGAACTAAACCAGGACTAAAACAGGGTCTAAAACAGGGTCTAAAAACAGGTCTAAACCAGGTCTAAAACCAGGACTAAAACAGGAACTAAAACTAGGACTAAAAGACTAAAACAGGGACTAAAACTGGTCTTAAAACATGATTTAAAACAGGTCTAAACCAGGTCTAAAACTGGGACTAAAACAGGGGCTTAAACAGGGTCTAAAAACATGATTTAAAACAGGTCTAAAAAAGGTCTAAAACAGGTCTAAAAACAGAGTCTAAACCTGTCCTAAAACTGGGTCTAAAACTGGGTCTAAAACAGGACTAAAACAGGACTAAAACAGGGTCTAAAACGGGACTAAAACAGGGTCTAAAACAAGACTAAAACAGGACTAAAGCAGGACTAAAGCAGGATTAAAACAGGACTAAAATAGGGTCTAAAACTGGGTCTAAAACTGGGTCTAAAACAGGACTAAAACAGGGTCTAAAACGGAACTAAAACGGGTCTAAAACGGGACTAGAACAGGGTCTAAAACAAGACTAAAACAGGACTAAAGCAGGATTAAAACAGGACTAAAATAGGGTCTAAAATAGGGTCTAAAACAGGGTCTAAAACAGGGTATAAAACAGGGACTAAAACGGGACTAAAACAGGGTCTAAAACAGGTCTAAAAAAGGTCTAAAACGGGACTAAAACAGGGTCTAAAACAGGACTAAAACAGGACTAAAAACTGGGACATATATATTAAAAATTATATAAGTTCGCACCGGAGTTTAAGTCACAGGAAACACCCAAACCATTAAAAAAAAGTGCGACTTTCATTTTTATTTTCAAAGACTACTGTTTAGTTGAGTCCCAGTCGCCTCAAATACAAAATAACTGAAGAATACACAAAAGTTTTAATATTTGCTCAATCCAGACGGTCTCTTTTGGTTTAGTTCTGGGTTTGAATGTTTTAGTCATAATTTATTCCTTGTTTAGACCTGGAATAGTCCTGTTATAGACCTGGTTTAGATCTCTCTCTCCCTCCCGGTACTTGTAAGACCAAATATTTCCTGAGCTGGTACCTGGTGAGAAAAGTTTGAGCCCTCCTGTTCAATACTGTAGTACACACTTTTACTTTACATGTGTTTCTTTGTGTGGCAGGAGGAGATCCAGCAGCTGAAGCAGAAGTTGGAGAAAGTGGAAAAAGAACGAAACGAACTCCGACTGAACTCAGACCGCCTGGAGAGCAGGGTAAGAAAAAACATTACAAAACGAGAAGGAACGAGAAGGCTTGACAAGAATCTTAATTACAATCAATTAATTAGGTCTTACTATTATCACTAATTATGCAAACTATGATAGAGAAACTATGATAGAGAAAATAGCCAATCGTTAGAGTTTAGAGTACTAAGTTTTATTTAGAGATGCACCGATCCAGCTTTTTCATTTTCAGTATCAATCTATACTTTGTCATTTTGTTTTTTATAGGGCTGGACATGTTAACGCGTTAATTTTGCGCTAACTAATTAATTCATTATCGCTTATTGTAAACGTCTGTTTCTCACTGGCTTTTATTTTGAAAAAGTCCACCGCGAGCGTTTCTTTAAGTTTGACGTCTTTTCTTTACACTTTTTTCATTTTTTTCTGACCATGTGAGATGCAACGTGTCCGAGCCTCAGCTCGGCCCGACCGCGGGCTCCGGCTCCGGCTCTTTCTTCTCCTTCTTCCAGACGCCCCTGAGGCGTCCAAACAGAGTCCAGTGTCCAGTGTGGTTTTCGTCGCTGGGGTCTCACATTACATCTCCATGAAAGAAAACAGACCTGGAGTTTTGTTTTGTTTTATTCACACGTGCTTTTCTCTCAAACTTAAAACACTCTATCTCACCTTGTGAGGTCATGTGGTAATATAAGAAGAGCTCCACTGTGTTTTTAAACTCCATACACCTTTACTAGAATCATTTGGATGATTTCTACTCAGGATCTCTAAGGGTTCCCACGGTCATGGAAATCCTGGAAAAGTCATGGAATTTTAGTATCTCTTTCACGCAACTACAGTGTTAAGTTCTCATTAGACTGTTATGATTATTATTTTGACAGGATTTAGAATTTTTTAAAACTATAATACCAAACCATAAAGGGTGAAAAAGCCATAAAAAAGTTTTGAAATTTTGTTAGTGAAAAACCCTGTCTACTGAACTAAAAGTAAAAGGAAAACTACTGCTACATGACATCACGAGGTGGAACAGATCATTTTGAGCTTTGCAGATGTAGACAGACGGATAAACCAGCGTTACTCAAACATCCAGGTCTGTTTTTTGATGAGATAACAACATTATAACATATCTAAAAGCTCACAAGAGTCAATTTACAGTAATCTAGGACCTTTAAATATTGTCTAAGTATTTTTATGTTGTATTCTAAGACAGTCGGATTTGAACAGTACAGACCAGATCCTCCTGCTGTCCCTCCTCCTCTTCCTTCTGTAGCTCTCTATATTTGTTTGTTTAGGCTTAATTATCTGAGTGAGTGTTTTGTTTTATGAGCTGCTCCTCGTTCACCTGCTGCTCGCAGACTTCCAGGTGTGAGCCACCTGCCGCCGCCGCTTTTATCTGAAAAAAATTAATCTAGAACGAGGAGAAATAATGAAAACAACAGCCTTGAAAAACACTCTCCCGGTGATGATGGCGCTCATTACGGCGTCAAGCAGCTCAACCTGAATCTGCCGCAGGATAAACGACTGTCACTATAATGGTACAGTGTGTTTTTAATGCTCCTATATTACACGTTTGACTCTTGTGAGCTTTAAATCCTGTTATAATGTCATTTCCTTGTCAAAAACAGACAAGGAGTTGTGTTTTGTTTCATTCACATGTTTGATTAACCTTTTATTATTAGTCTGTCTACATTTTACAAAGCTCAAAACGCTCTGTGGATGAAGAAAAAACATTAAAATATAGATAAAAAATAGTGTAATATGGGCAATTTTTTAACGGTTTTCGACTTCCCTCTGTTTTTCAATGGGCTTTTTGTCTCAAATTTATTTATAGAGCACATTTAAACCGACTATATCTGCCAAAAAGCTGTTATATTTGGTGGTAAAAAAAAAAAAATGCAATACCTATAAAATGAAATGTACTTTTATTTTAAGATGAATTTTAATATATTCTAAGAGAAATTCAAGAATTGCAATGCGAAATATAAAAACAGGAGAAAAGAAAATATATAATCTGTGTCTTTTATTTATTTATTTATCTATTCTATGGTTGTGCTCTTATTTTATTTTACTGGTTTTATTGTTTTAAGACGAGTATGCTTCAGTACGTTGCAGACTGACCCACTGTTTGTGTCTCGCTCCTTCTGATGCAGAGACACATGTACACACCTGTTTGGTCACACTACACACAGCAACCTACATTCGGTTTGATCGATTAAAATTAACGTAATCGATGAAATGTCAAGGAATGTCTAGTGTAATTTTTCAAACAACGGCAGAAAGTGTGTGGTTCATTTGATAGTTTTATGTTTTTTAAGAGTTTCTTCGTCTCTCCTCCAGATCTCAGAGCTGTCCTCGGAGCTGACGGACGAGCGTAACACAGGAGAGTCGGCGTCTCAGCTGCTGGAGAGTGAGACCGGAGAGCGGCTCAGGCTGGAGAAGGACATGAAAGACCTGCAGGTATGAGCTCTGAACACCTGCATGGTTTTTACTAGACAAGACATCTGAGGATTTTTTTTTTTAATGTTGGCCAAGTGTGTTTTCATTTGGATGTTTTGGTAAAAGGATCCAAGCTGTTTCTAGTGGTGCAGTTCTTTTTTTTAATTTTTGGGTCATTCATCACATTAATTGTCCGTTATGGTCGCTATTTTAAGGATTTTTGGTCTTTCAAAAGCTGTACAGAGTCCCCACGGTCATGGAAATCCTGGAAAAGTCATGGAAATTGAAAATGTAATCTTACAGGCCTAGAAAAGTCATGAAATTTTGTAAATTCAATGAAAGTGTTAGAAAAGTCATAGAATTTTAGTATCTCTTTCAAGCAACTGCAGCGTTCTGTTAAGTTCTCATGAGGCTATTCTGATTATTTCTGAACGTCTGCACCTTTTATTTAAAAGAGATGACAATAAATGCACTGACAGGATTTTGAATGTTAAAAAACTATAAAACCAAACCATAAGGTGAGTGGAAAGGATTAACATTTCATATTTAGCCCTAAAAGTCTGATCAGTTCTACACATGTAGGTGCAGTAAAGTCATGGAAAATTCACTTTAGCTCGTGAAAAAGTAATGGAAAAGTGGGAAAAAAGATTGGGAACTCTGACTATAATATCTGGTTTTGAATTGCAATGTTCCTCATTTCTAGACGATTAGCCAATTACAAAGCAGAGTCTCATAAGAGTCTCTCATTTGGGTTCCCAGTTCCAGTGCTGTAATCCAGTTAAAATGCCTCTCTCTGTTCTGAATGATCACTACCTGAACCCCAGCACCTGCAGACAGACATGAACCAGTGCTAGTGCAGCCTCTGCAGCTCAGAGAGGGAATTCTGGAGGTTCTGAGCTTCCATATGAGGCCTGTCCATAAACTGAGAATGAGACAAGTTTGTGTGTTTCTCTTTCTGCAGGTTTAGTCTGGAAACACAGATTAATTTGTGATTGTTGAACCATTTTTAAGATGTAAGAGTACAGACTATATACCGCCCCTTAAAGATGCACTATTAGCGTTTTCAGTCCAGTCCAAGTGAAAGTTCCTGCACCTAATCTCGAACCAACTAACGTGTTCATACCAGAAATCAGAGCGTTCACGAACCGAAAACTTGTTTTTCTACGCAAACCGTGACGACACAGTAAACGTCAGCAGGTTAATTCTGGTCACATGCGGTAAAATAAACAAACAAAGAAAACGTATGTGTGGAATATGGTGGAGAAATCAAATGACAAGAAGGTAGTGACAGACAGAAGAAGACAGTGGTCAACGGAGGAGAATAAATATTTGCTGAATCCATGTTCTCCTGGTGAGTTTCCATCTTTGGATTGGACGTCGCTGCCTTCTTTTCTACAGCAGATGTTGTATCAGAGCTCGATGCAGATAAATAATGATTTGTATAAAAAATCCATGTATCATTTGTTCATTCGTTTTTCAATATAAAACCAAAAATAAGAAAACGAAAAAACAACAATTTTCTTCATTATTTGTCTCCAAAACCAAAATGAAAAAACAGATAATGATAATGATTAAATGAAGAATGGAAAAAATGAATAACGTCCGTTTCCCGTTTACGTGACTGTGATGCCGGACTTTTGCGCCGCATACGGACTGAACCAGGACTGATCCAGGTCCGGGACCAGACCGGGACCAGACCGACACTGAGACCAGACCGGGACCAGGCCAGGACCAGACTGGGACTGAGACCGGGACCAGGCCAGGACCAAGCCTCAGTCCCAGTCTCAGTATCAGTCTGGTCCCTGTCTGATCCTGGTCTGGTCTCGGTCTCAGTCACTCTCTGGTCCCGCTCTGGTTCTGCTCTGGTCCCGCTCTGGTCCCGGACCTGGATCAGTCCTGGTTCAGTCCGTATGCGACGCAAAAGTCCGGCATCACAGTCACGGAAGTCACGTAAACGGGAAACGGTCGTTATCTGTTTTTTCCATTCTTCATTTAAAGACAAAATCGAAAACTGAAAAAATGAATCGTTATCCGTTTTTTCATTTTGGTTTTGGAGACAAATAATGAAGAAAATAATAGTTTTTTTCATTTTCTGATTTTTGGTTTTATATTGAAAAACAAATGAACGAATGACACACGGATTAAAAACACTCACTGGTGTCGATGATGCGATTCATTATGGTTATTTTCTCGCTGTGACATCCACTTTCCTTGTTTTATCTGGTGGCAAATCCACTCCCTCTGTCGATGACGCATCATGTGTTCACTTAACGTTAGTCGTTCACAGGTAAGCACTTTGGTTCTCACTGTAACCGGAGTGGGACCTGGCACCAGCACCTTTCAGACCGGCCTGAAAACAGCTCGAGTAACTTCTTGGTTTGGGGTCTGTCACCTGTTTGTTTCTATGGACACGTCATTGCTCTGCTTAGAATGTTCCACAATATGTTCTGCCTTACATTTATTCAATTACAGGTGGTTTTATAGCTCAAAAATGCCTAGAAAAACAGACATTCTGACCCGTAACTTGGTCTGATTTGATCTCCATTAAGACAAACATTTCAGAGGGCAAAGAAAAAGCATTTGACAGACCCTCCACCGGAAAAGTTACTCAAAGAATCAACATCAAAACAAATTTTACTTACTAAAAATAGAATAAACCTCAAATCGTCCTCAGTTCTTTCGCCTCACCTCTTGCTGTTGTAGCCGTTTAAAATAAGCCGGGACCGTTGCCCGTTTCAGCGCCGCACGTTCCCCGCTAATGAAAATGGAGCCGCCGTAGCCGCTCTGCAAATGGAGACGAATAGGACTTTATAGCACAATTAGCCTTTAGCAACATGCGGCTAACAACGCGAGCTGACTTTCCAATTTAACAGGGCGGGAGGCTAATGGGAGATATTGCTTTTGAGGTCCCACTTTCAGCAGATTGGGAGGGATTTAGTGATTTAGCTCAAACTGCTCTGCCACCTGTTAACAGCTCAGAAAAAACGCCGGCGTTAAGTCAACGTTTTGTCTTCTCATTTTGATGTTTTGCCAGAATTAAAAATGGTTCGGTCTATTTTTTCAGCAGAATGTGTCTTAGCCCAGAATAGTTTTATTGTATTAGCAGCTCTTGAGGTCAAAATACGTCTAAGCTGTCTCCTGCCTGCATCTGTTATAAAGCGTTGTGTTGTCAGAGGCTCAGGAAGTGCACTATTAGCTTGCTAGTTGTTCTTAGCATTATCAGAATGGCAAAACTGCACTAGTCTGACAGTTGTGAAAAGTGTTTGTAAACTCATCATGGTGAATAATTAAGATGATCAGAATGTATAAGGTAAGTGAGGAATAATTTGCAAACTGTTTAAAAGGAACTAGTCCTGTTTTTCACATTTTTAAGACAGTAAAAATCTGGAAGAAAAAACAAATTTTCTTGAATGTCTTTTCATTTTTAACCCAGATATTTAACTCAAAAGTAGTGATTGAATATGACAGAGTCTGATTTGCATTATACCTTTAGAGTCATGTGTTCTTACTGTGGAAGTGTTTCTCCATCAGTCAGGCTGGCGCCACCTAGTGCCTCCGCTCAATTTCAGTTCTCTCCAGTGATTAGATCAGGAATCGGAATACACTAGATCAGAGGTGTCAAACATGCGGCCCAGGGGCCAGATCTGGCCCTCCAAAACCTTTAATCTGCCCCTCGTCTGATTTTCTACTAAAATATTTTAATTATATTTTCTATTAAAATATAGTAAATTTTCTGAGGTGTTTATCACAGCAGCGTCTCCAGTGTCTCTGTACGTGGCCCCTCCCACCAGAGCAGCACAAATGAAGACTTGTCTCTTTCCAAACGCTCTTAAAGGACGATCGTTTTGACTGTTGACCGTGACACCCTCATTTTTTTAAGTTTCAGGTTGTTCATAATATTATAATATTTTGTAAAAGAAAGAAATCATCAATTAAGTTTCTCTGCACAAATATTTGAACTTATTGCTGTTTTTGGGGTATATATGCCATTATTTTCCCCTGCCCCTTTGGGATCAAAGTAGGTTGGATTCGGCCCCCAGACCAAAATGAGTTTGACACCCCTGCACTAGACGGTTTGCAAAACCCCCGAATATTGTAGACTGTGCTCCAGCCAATCAGTGAAGAGCTGTGAAGCCATGACGTCAAATTCAAGCACCTGTCTATGTCCCTTTTATGGAACAACACAACAGTAAACAAAGCGTCGAGATGGTCGAAGACTAAGACAGACATTCAGTGTTGGCAACGATTCCTGAGATTGAGGATATAAAGCCGGAACAAAGACAATGTTTGGTGAATTTTATCAAGGGGAAAGACGTTATTGCTCTTCTTCCTGTACCTGCCTACTGTCGAGTGAACAATTCCTAATGGTCAGACGGTTTCCACGAAGTGAAGCCCGCTGATGAATCAAGTTGTCTCTCCACTGAACTGACTCGTAACTTGGCCTGGTGGCATCACCTTCTTGTCTCCATGGAGATGACTATGTTTAAAGGTGTGTTTGTTATACAGTTATAATTTACAACACCGTGAATCATTCTGTAATAATTTGCACATTTTAAATTTAAATTTAATGAAAGAAACAAGTCCACGAATTTCTGCGTTAGAAAAAGAAAATTGCAGTGTCTAATTGGAGATGACGTCGCCGAAAGCTTAATCACAACAATGAGTTTTCATTTGTACCAACCACCTGATTAAAAAAATTTAATTCTGGTTGGCAATTTGGCATCTTGAGAATAAGTGATTAAAGATTGGTCAGACGTGCATGAATTATTCCAAATACAACTTTGGGTGAGTAAAAGGAGTAAAAGCAAACTGTGGAACGTTTCAGACAAAGTTGTAACATATCCATGGAGATCATATATTTACCCTCTCATCTGCTCCATATATCCACTCTCCCTTCAATCAGCTCCTTGTCTAATTTCACACATATAATTTTCTGCCCAAACAATAGAAGTCCAGTGATGAAGTTGCAGTTTTTGTTAAAGTTTTAATTGTTTCGAATGAACAGCTGTGTCTGGGTTTGGGCAGAATCTCCCAAACAAAGCCATGTGTCAGTTATCGTCTGTTTAATTCACTTTTCTGCCAGGAATTAAATTATACCAAGTCTTCAGCTGTCAGTGACGTGTGGCTCTGAAAACCCTCTCTCCGTCTCTCCTCTCTGGGCCTGAGTGAAGCAAAGCAGATGTCCAGATATTCTACAAGTCTGCGCTCTCTCTGCATCCAAAAAAGGCTTCTTCTGTTCATACATATTCAAAGATACGATGACGGTGGTCTCGAGTATCGAAAATCGGATACTAAGAAAGATCTTGAGCTGTATCAGAACAAGTATAAGAGCACTTAGACTAGTATACGTCCATGGGCCACTATGGAACCTACCTGGACCACTGAGCGAGTACCGTATTTTTCAGACTATAAGGCACAATATCATTAATGTTGAATTCTCTTTGTCTGTTTTCATACTTAAGGCACATTAAGGGAAACAAATGGACGACACTTGACAGATTTTTAGTCCAGGCGTCCATGATCCATCGGTAAATCGTGGCTTAATTCGCCCGGCGTTGCCTCCCTGTCTTGCTGAATGTGGATTATGAATGTGAATGTGGGTGGATAATTTAAGTTAGTTTTTTATTTACTACAAGGAGGACCCAAAAATACATTGTGTAATAATGTGTTTAATGCAGCTTTGCACACATTTGTTTTTACGTTTTACAGAAACAAAACTTAAAACTACATGGCTCATTTGCATATAAACCAGACATGTCAAACTCAGGCCCGGGGGCCAAATTTGCCCTGTGATATAATAATATTTGGCCCACGAGATCATATCAAATGTTTTAGAGCTGCCCGCTGGTTACAGATAGACTATAGAGACATTATTTATTTAAAATTTTGTTGTTATTTTAGATTCTGCTTGTTCTGGATTCAGTGTTTAAGCAAAACTATTATTACACATTTATTTGAATAAGAAAAGGTTTAACGTTACATCTCGAAAGAAGAGAAAACATCCAAATGTTTTTGAAATTTTTCAATAAATATTTAGTTTGGCCCACGACTTCGTTTTTAATTTTGGCCCTCTGTGAATTTGAGTTTGACACTTCTGGCATTTACTGTAAGCGCTGAAGAAACGGCTCACTCCTTGTTGCTTGTTGTAGCTGATCAGCTTCTGTCGGACTCCGCGAAGCTCCTGACTACAGTCGCTGTAATGCTCCGACAATCCATCAAACGTTGTGGCTTCGTAACTTACCAAAGTCGTACTAAAACATTTTGACAGATTTTTGAGCGCTGTGTACCACATAAAATCGGTTCAAGGTCAATAAGCATAACCAGAATTAATACATAAGGTGCACCGGATTATAAGACGCACTGTCAATTTTTGAGAAAATTAAAGGATTTTAAGTGCGCCTTCTACTCCAAAAAATACAGTATACCGATATAAGACCACATGGGAATCGAAAAGAAAGTAATTTAAGTGATTTAATATTGAAAATCACGTTATATTGTCTAAAGAAAGAGTGTTTTTTATTATCATTGTGGTACTTTTAGTGTGAACGTTTAGTAAAGTTTTTTAGTCTATTTTGATGCAAAGTCATGTTAGAATTATCTGTGCTGCTAATAAGCCATTACAACATTATGCATTCCCCACTGTGGCCAGCAGAGGGCAGCACATACAGTTCCATCTAGACACCTGTTTAAAGTGGATATTAGAGCTACAAGATTATAAACTTATATATTATATTATATTATATTATATTATATATATATTATATTTTTAGTCTCTTTAAAAACGTGAAAAACAGAACAAATTAATTTTAAACAGTTTGAAGTGGTCCAAAGTTATTCCTCATTTACCTTATGCATTCAGAGCATCTTAATTATTCACCGGGATGAGTTTATAAGCACATTTCACAACTTTCAGAGGCCATAATGTTAACAAAGGTTAATTTAACAGTGCACAAGTGTTACTTTCTGGTTCGCGGACGATAAAAACACTTTAGAATTAGATGCAGCTAATAAATATATCTGGGGTAAGATAAGATTTGCTTAAATATATGGAAAAAAAAAATTTAAACAGCCCCTTTAATTGCAATGGAATTAAAAAAGCAATGTCAAAAGTCAGAATTATGAAAATGCAAAGAAATTTTTATTAACAAAATTTCCTCTACAAACAGAAATAATTAGAGTAAAACCTGTGAACCTTCAACTGTAAACTGACACAACATGTTCTGAAAATTATTTGACATTTTTTACCCGAAGAGAGAGAAAACATTTGAGTTATTTGAATTTTTGAAAACAATATTTGCCAACAATAAAACAATATTTTCAAGTTGAATTATTTTTGGAGGTTTCATAATATTGAGAAAATTGAACCTAACAAACCAAATATTCTGATTAATTTCGTTTTCAAGAGGGTCTGTCGAGTTGCAAAGTTTGGAAAACAAAACGTGTGACATCATTCCCTCCACAGCCAATCGTTTCACAGTCGCCATGGTTACGCTTCCTGTTTGTTTCAGGGCAAGTTCGAGCAGATGAAGAAGCAGATGGAGAGCATGGAGATGGAGGTGATGGAGGCGCGTCTCATTAGAGCCTCCGAGCTGAACGGGGAGCTCGATGACGACGATTCAGGTTTGGAAAAATAAAAATTTACAAAATAGCATAATTGAGTTCTTAAACCTGTTTGAAAACGCGGTTGGTCGTACAAGTTGGGCAAGTTTGTTTACAGTGACACCAGAATGAAGAGACGACAATGGAGCGGTTGACAGAACAATGGGACGAAGTTTGAGAGTTTATAAAGTGAAAACCTGTAATTTACTCAAGCGGTTTTTGTTTCAGCGAGTAGAAAATGTTAAAGGAACGTCACGTAGGATTTGATTTGACTATTTTCTGATCTGTGTTTTATCATCGTTTCCTCGTCACAAACATGCCCGGAGTTGTGGTTTGTTTCATTCACGCGTGTTTAACTCTCACACACACCCGGTTCTTCTCTCAACCGGAAAACACGCTGTTCCAACTTGTGATGTCATGTGGTAAATACAGGAAGTGCTCCATACATGTTGACTGGAATCGTTTGGATGATTTCACACCTGGAGTTGCCGATCGCTGCTGAACTAAAGGTAAAAAGGAGCTGGTAACTTGAAAACTACAGCTTCATGACATCACAAGGTGGAACAGAGCATTTTGAGGCTTGGAGATGTAGACAGTGTTCAGCACACTTTACACACACACAAGTGCACTTTACACACACACTTTACACACACTATCCACACGCACACTTTACACACACACAAGTGCACTTTACACGCACACTTTACACACACTACCCACACGCACACTTTACACACACACAAGTGCACTTTACACGCACACTTTACACACACACACTTTACACACACACTTTACACATACTATCCAGACACACCCACTCACACTTTACACATACACATGCACACTTTAAACACACTTTAAACACAGTTTACACACACACTTTACACACGCACATTTTACACACATACACTTTGCACACACTTTACACACACACACACACACACTTTACACACACAGACCATTTACAAACGCACACTTTACACGCACAAACACTTTACACACACTTTATACACACACATGCACATTTTACACGCACACTTTAGACACACACACACTTTACACACACATACACACTTTACACGCACACTTTAGACACACACTCTTTACACACACACACACACACACTTTACTTACACACACACACTTTACACACACACACGCCCACTTTTGACACACATGCACACTTTACATGCACACTTTAGACACACACACTTTACACACACACGCATACTTTACACACACTTTAAACACACTTTACACATACACACGTGCATCATACGCACACTTTAAACACACTTTGCAGACATACGTTTTACACACACACACTTTACACACACACACACATTTTACATACATACACTTTACACACAGGCACTTTACACTCAGCTAGAGCTACAAAAGTGCAAAGATATCAAGTGTGTAAATAAACAAAAATATCCTTATTGCCCACAAAACAAAAAAAAGTGCATTCTCCTCTTTTCTTTACTGTACTGTACACTTTATCTTTTATGGTCGGAAAGTTATGCACGGTTATATAAAAAATATTCCCAGGTTTTTAACTGAAGAAAAGTAATATTAGCTGACACTTTATAATTAAAAAGGCAATATTAGTAAGTAAGAGGTTCGGGTCTTATATTCACTCTCCCTCCTCTGTACCATCTACAAACCATTTTTTATTTGGATTTTTGGATTTTCTAACCGTTAAATCCAAACTTCAGCTTTAAAAAGTTCCAATACCGGAGGTGACATTCTTGCTGGAAGTTTTTCATTATTTTCCGAGCTAAAAAAGCAGTCGGAACTGAATACATCCGTGTTTGAAAAACGCGAAATTCTTGCGGTATGGTCTCCCACTGCACCATACAAAGCCTCCGATACAAAGACACCTCAACGTACTCAACATGGGGGCCCTATTTGATCAATACGAGACAAAAGGCAAGAAAAATGGAATGGTGAGGGAGAGAGGAAGCAGGGACTGGGCCCGCGGTATGCAGGGGTTTGAGTGAATGGCGTATTGATTCTTTTGTGCGGTTTTGCGTTGGCGAGGAGCTGAGGCGCTTAGACCAACAAAGACCGAAACCAGAGAGAGATTTGATTTCTGACAAATTACACACGAGCTACTGTATTTCATTAGTCCGGGCTCGAAAGAAACGTCTGGAGATCTGAGGTGTGCACGCAGAGTCGGGGAAAGTTTTTTGAATATTTTTGCATTTGGAGCAGTTTGAGTTACAAAATTAAGACCTCCAGCTGTATTTTAAGTAGTAGTAGTTAAAATTAAATTACTATCTTAATTTTAACAGCGTTTTTCATTTGCAATCGATGCTTTGTGGTGACATCGTGCCGGGGGTGGGGTGTTCTGTATGTACGTATATGGCGGGATGGTGACGCAATGCACACATTGGCAAACAGTGTCAAGAAGGTTTTAAGGCTGAAAACACGAGAAAAACGACAAAATCAGATCAGTCCTAGCACTTTACACACACTTTAAACACGCACACTTTACATACACTTTACACAGACGCACACTTTACATTACACACATGCACACTTTAAACATGCACACTTTAGACATGTACACTTTACACGCACACTTGACACACACACTTTACAAACACACTATACACACACATGCACACTTTGTACACACACTTTACACACACACTTTACACACGCACAATTTACTTAACACACTTTACACACACGCTTTACTTTACACACACTTTACACACAGATGCACACTTTACACATGCACACTTTACACACACTTTACACAGTCACACTTTAAACACATTTCATGCTTTACACACACACTCTTTACACATGCACACTTTAAACACGCACTTTACACACACTTTACACGCTCACACTTTACACACACGCACATGCACACTTTACAGGCACGCACTTTACACACACGCACTTTAAACATACACACCTTAAACACACACTTTAAACATGGACACTTGCACACACTTTACACACACGCTATACACACACGCTTTACTTTACACACACTTTACACACAGATGCACACTTTACACATGCATATTTTACACATGCACTTTACACACGCACACTTTAAACATGCACATTTTAAACACGCACACTTTACAAACACACTTTAAACATGGACACTTACACACACACACTTTACACACGCATACTTTACACATTTACACACACTTTACACACACAGACTATAAATAACTACACATAAAGACAGATGTACAGTAAGAAGAGTCTTCATTGACTTATGGTTCGATACACTTTTTGAGGTTAATATTTATTGTGTGAACCTTTTTTTTGCACTGGTGGAATTCTTTTCAGTTCTTTTTGCAGTACGATACAGTCTGAACAAAGCCCTGATTGTCGTTTTGTGTTGCTGTTTTTTTTTCTCCCAGGAGGCGAGTGGCGGCTGAAATACGAAAGAGCCATCAGAGAAATCGAGTTCACAAAGAAACGTCTTCAACAGGAGCTGGAGGACAAGATGGAGGTGGAGCAGCAGAGCAAGCGCCAACTCGAGAGGAGGGTGAGTTTTTCAGAACGACGGGTCATAAACGAATCTAACTCCACCAATGTGCGACTTAGACTTAGACAAACTTTATTGATCCACAAGGAGAAGTTACTTGACAGCGTTCTTACAAGGTTTAAAGGTTCATTGTGTCACTTTTTTGGTGTAGGGTCAGTCAATTTGTAATAAAAATCGTAAATATAATGTGTAGTGTTGTAGAAAAATGAGTACTGTATTTTTAGGACTATAAGTCGCACTTTTTTTCATGGTTTGGGTGATTCTGATTATACTCAAGTGCGACTTACATATTAAAATATATAAGTTTACATTTTTTGTTTGTTATTTTCACACTGACAGGCTCTAGATTTGTGTGTCAATATCTGCTGCTACTATTTTTCCAAAAAATGTAAACATTATCTTGAAAAGAAAACTGAGAAAGACTGAGCACAAACGCCCCAAAAAGAAAATCGTATTCTGCAGATTACACACACACTTTAGACACACACTCTTTATGCACACACACTTTACACACACACACGTTACACTCACACTTTACACACACTAACTTTACCCACACTAACTTTACACACACTCACTTTACACTCACACTTTACACACACTCACTTTACAAGAACTTCACACACACACTTTACACTTACACTTTACACACACTCACTTTACACTCTCACTCTACATTCACACTTTACACACACTCACTTTACGAGAACTTTACACTCACACTTCAAACACACTCACTTTACACTCACACTTTACACACACTAACTTTACACTCACACACTTTACACTCACACACTTTACACATACACACACACACACACACACACACACACACACACACGCACACACACTTTACACTCATTTTACACACACTTTGCACACACACACACACACTTTACATTACACTCACACTTTACACACACACACGCTTCACATGCACACTTTACACACACACACACTTTACAAACACACATACACACACACACTTTACAAACACACTTTACACTCACACACTTTACACACTTTACACACACACACACTCTCTCTCTCTATCTACATCATTTACACTTTACTTTGTCTCATTTGACTTTATAAGTTGATAGACTGAACACAAACGCCCCCAAAAAGAAAATAATATTCTGCAGATTACAAGATGCAATTCATGGAATATTCTGCCAAAAACTGTAATTGAGCAGCAGAAATAAAGTTTGGAGTGAGCGAGAAAGGACTGGCGAAAAGCAGAGGATTCTCTAAATACTACGAAGAAAACAAAAAAAACAAATCGCCGGCTAAAATTTAGAGGTCGCTGGAGGAACAAATTTACAAATGGGTTCACGCCCAGGTAGTTGCCAAGGCGATGAATATAAATGACTTTGCGGTAAGACCTTCTTGATGTTACCGCTTCATGCAACGCAGCCGCCCCTCGATCAGCACGGACCACGATATCCCAAAAACTGCCGGCAGACTTCCAAGCCAAGGTCGACGGTTTGAAGTTTTGAAAGGTCTGTCCTTGGTCTCCGATTTTAGAGAATAAATTTCCCCCCCAAAAAAATGTGACTTATAGTTCAATGTGACTTATATATGTTTTTTTTTCTTCTTCATTATGCAGTCTGAAAAATACGGTTGTCCATTTTGTTGTTGGAACTAACACCGGCTCAGAGCTTGACCTTTAGCTTAGACAAACTTTATTGGGAAGTTATTTGGACAGAGTAGCTCACACATGACAATAAAAATAATAACAACAAGCAAAAACACATAAATAAAAATGATAATAATAAAATAATAATGTGTTGTTTTGTGTGTGTGTGTGTGTGTGTTCAGATCAGTGACCTCCAGGCCGATAACGAGGAGGCCCAGAGGAACATCCAGCAGCTGAAGAAGAAAACCCAGAAGCTGACGTCGGAGCTCCAGGACACGAAGCTGCACCTGGAAGGACAACAGAGCCGCAACCACGACCTGGAGAAGAAGCAGAGGAAGTACGGAACCAGCACTAACATTTATGATTGTTGTGATTAGGGCTGGGGATCATTCAGAAGTTACTGATATGATACATACCTCGATACATAGACCACGATACAGTGCAGTTTCAGTCCCATATGATATAGTTCAGATCTGTGATACTAAAAGTTTGTGCAAAGTTAAAATGAAAATCACCCATTTTACTCATTGAAACAGTGAAAATGTCAACACAATTGTAGCTCTTACACAAAATAATTTGTAAAATATACCTAAAAAACACTCTTGGCGATATATCGATACAGCAGCCCACGATATTGATACTGTATCATCAAATTAAACGATACGATATATGGATATTTCAATATTTTTACACACCCCTAGTTGTGATTGTGCTCTATAAAACATGTTAATGCGTTGTTTTCAGTGAATTTCAGAGGTGGGGACTTGGACTCGAGTCAGACTTGAGTCACAAATTTTCAGGACTTGAGACTTGACTTGATAAAATGGACAAAGACTTGGGACTCGACTCGACTTGAGGCCTGTGACTTGAGAAGACTTGAAGCACTTTTAAATCTAAAATTCTGACTACTTATATATATATTTCAAATCGATTCGATACGGCACAATAAAAAATAAAGGATACTAAAAATTTTTGTTAAACCACTTGTTGTGCAAAGAAACACAACACACACAAACATTTTAATCATCAAAACAGTGAAAATGTCAAATGTGTCACATAAACGAGTTTCCTTCCTCTGAACAAACAACAAAACTGTAGCACTGTAACAAAATAATTTAGTAAAATACACCAGAAAAAATACTCCTGGCGATATATCGATACAGCAGCCCACGATATCGATACTGTATCATCACATTAAGCTATACGATATATCGCTATTTCAATATTTTTGCACAACCCTATTTGTTATAGTGCTCTCCAGTCAGACTTGAGTCACTATTTTTAGGACTTGAGACTTGACTTGATAAAATGGACAAAGACTCCGGACTCGACTTGAAGGTCATTGACTTGGGGCTTGATTCGGACTTGAGGCCTGTGACTTGAGAAGACCTGAAGCACTTGTAAATCAGAATTCTTTCTATTCTGACCTTAATGATTCACACATTTAAAAAGGAAAAAATAACTAAATCAATTTCTACAACTCTTATGTACTTTATAAATACTCATATATAAATATACTACGTTTTTTAAGTACAATTTATCTTAAAAGTCAAATAAATTGCAAAAATCTAAGCTGTATTTGGTACTTAGCGGCCTGTGACTCGAGACTCGACTTGGACTTGAGGTGAAAGACTTGAAACTTACTTGAGACTTGCAAAACAAAGACTTTGTCCCACCTCTGCAGCATTTTCAAAACAAAAAAACGTAACACTATGGGTGTAACGATATCCAAGTCTCTCGATACGATATTTTCACGATATGCATCTCACCGTACGAGATATTTATCGCTATATTTTGTGGAGGCAACTACTTTTTCCTCTTAAAACGCCTTGACAAGACTTAATCCAAAGAACTAAGACTTAAAACAGTTTAAAGCTGTTATTTCTTCTTGTAGTCTGCACTGAAATGGAGCAAAGGATCATGGTCTATGTCAGTGGTGTCAAACTCATTTTGGTCCGGGGGCTGTATCCAACCGACTTTGATCCCAAAGGGGCCGGATCAGAAAACTCATGTCATATAAACCCCAAAAATAACAATAAGTTCAAATATTTGTGTAGAGAAACACAAATCTACAACAGAAATCTTTTTTTAATTGATGAACTCTTTCTTTTACAAAATATTATAATATTATGAACAACCTGAAACTTTAAGAAAAATACAGTTTCAACACAATGTTTTAAAATTAACTTGTTTAAAATTAACTTGTAGAAATAGGAATTAGTACATTTTTGTTGTAAAATCCTGCACTCGGCTCCACTTTTCTCATGTTGGACATTTTTCTGATGAGGGTGTCACGGTCAACAGTCAAAACGATCGTCCTTTAAGAGCGTTTGGAAAGAGACAAGTCTTCATTTGTGCTGCTCTGGTGGGAGGGGCCACGTACAGAGACGCTGGAGACGCTGCTGTGATAAACACCACAGAAAATTAACAATATTTTAATAGAAAATATAATAAAAATATTTTAGTGGAAAATCAGCCGAGGGCCAGACTAAAGGTCTTGGAGGGCCGGATCTGGCCCCTGGGCCGTATGTTTGACACCTGTGGTCTATGTAGTTCCCTCGGTCTTTTTTATCTATTGCTGCACCATAACTCTTGATTTAAGCAAAGAGACTTGTAATTCGATATTATTGTGAAAACTTTGACGATACGATATCACGATATTTTGGTTATTGTTACATCCCAATAACACGGTGATCTAAATATGCGACGCCTTTGCATTAATGCCTCGTAAAAAGTGCAGCAGCCCGTCTTTGGCGCAGTGATCGAGCTCTTACAGGAGCTCAAAGTCTGAATTAGCTTAAAGGTTAAGACTCACGGGAATGTATTGAGCAACTTTGCATTTTCAACCTAAAGATGTGAACCAGCGAACACAGGGACCCGGTATGGAGCTTACTCTGCACATAAGTTCTAGATTTAGTTTTTTTTTTCCGTTTTAGCACTTTTTATTCTTTTCCGCGGAATAGTTTGGAGTGTGTTTTTGACGGCGCGGACGTGTTGTCTCCAGGTTTGACAGCGAGTTGAGTTTGGCGCAGGAGGAAGCGTCTCGGGAGAGGAGTCTTCGGGACAAACTGGCCAGAGAGAAGGACATGCTGTCAGGGGAAGTTTTCAGTCTACGCCAACAGCTGGAGGTGGGTGTCACTCTGTCTAAAAACGGATTTATTTTGACGTTAAAGGTGCATTCTGTGTGACTTTTCCGGCGGAGGGACTGTCAAGACGCTTTTCTCCGTGGAGATGTTACTGCCTGTTATTGTCTGAAATGTTTCACAGTGTGGCTTTAAGCATTTCTATCTTCACGGAGACCAAGTTACAGGTCAGATTTGTGGAAAAAAAATAATGTAGACCTGTTTAATGTCTATAGAGATGTATTTTCTGTTTGGAATGTTCCACAGTGTGACTTTAAACAGCTCTACTTTACATTTATTCAATTACAGGCAGTGTTGGGAAGGTGACTTTTAAAATGTATTCTCCTACAGATTACAGATTACTCACCCCAAAATGTAGTTTGTAACAGAATCCATTAAATTACTTAAAGTGAGTAATGTAATCTGAATACTTTGGATTACTTGATTTGCTGTAGAGAAACAAAGACGAGGAAATCGTAAATAAGATGTTTTATCTGCTAAAAGAAAATAAAAAAGCCCAGACTTTCCTTAACCGTATTAAAAATGTTATTGAGAGAGAATATCCTGTTTCGTCCTGTTTTAGACCTGGTTTAGACCTGGTTTAGACTGGTTTAGTTTAGACCTGGTTTTAGACCTGGTTTTAGACCTGGTTTTAGACCTGGTTTAGATCTGGTTTAGACCTGGTTTTAGACCTGGTTTTAGACCTGGTTTTAGACCTGGTTTAGATCTAGTTTAGACCTGGTTTAGACCTGGTTTAGACCTGGTTTTAGACCTGGTTTTAGACCTGGTTTTAGACCTGGTTTTAGACCTGGTTTTAGATCTCGTTTAGACCTGGTTTAATCCTGGTTTAGACCTGGTTTAATCCTGGTTTAGACCTGGTTTTAGATCCTGGTTTAGACCTGGTTTTAGACCTGGTTTTAGATCCAGTTTAGACCTAGTTTTAGACCTGGTTTTAGACCTGGGTTTAGTCCTGGTTCAATCCTGATTTAGTTCTGGTTTAGACCTGGTTTAGATCTAGTTTAGATCTAGTTTAGACCTGGTTTTAGACCTGGTTTTAGACCTGGTTTAGACCTGGGTTCAGTCCTGGTTCAATCCTGATTTAGTCCTGGTTTAGACCTGGTTTTAGACCTGGTTTTAGACCTGGGTTCAGTCCTGGTTCAATCCTGATTTAGTCCTGGTTTAGACCTGGTTTTAGTCCTGGTTTAGACCTGGGTTTAGTCCTGGTTCAATCCTGATTTAGTCCTGGTTTAGACCTGGTTTTAGTCCTGGTTTAGACCTGGTTTTAGTCCTGGTTAAGTGTCCAGCAATGAGTGGAATTAGAAAAAAATAAATAAATAATTAATTAAAAAGGGATTTAGCCCAAAATGTGAAAACAGTAAAATCCCTCTGTGTAATCCATTTATTTCAACAAAGTAACTGTAATCCAATTACCACTCACTCAAACAGTAACTGTAACTGAATACAGTTACTCATAATTTATACTCTGATTATGTAACTCTGGTACATGTAATCTGTTACTCCACAACATTGATTACAGGTGATTTTATAGCTCGAAAATACCTAGAAAAACAGACATTTTGACTGTGAGCGGGGTCGCCGCTCCGCAGATCTGACCTGTAACTTCTCCACCAGCTTCATAAATCTGCCCCATCAGCAAATATCCAACAAACAAGGTCCACAAAGGATAAACACCGGGTAAAAATGACAAAATATTTTTATCGGAAGTGCCTTTTGTTTAGACAGTAACGGCATTTTTGGGGCTTAAAAACGTTATTGCTTTGTCTGGAATGTTCCACAGTATGGTATTAAGCATTTCTATCTTCTTGGAGAGCAAACCAGACCAAGTTACAGGTCAGATCTGTGGAGAGACGACCCCACTTGTTTAATATCTATGGAGATGTAATGGGGGAGTCTCATTTAAAGTCTCATTAAGTCTCATTTAAAAACACACTTTTACTCACCGGCTTTTAACATGACATGAGAATTGTGATTTCCTCTGACTGTCTTTTATTGATTTTATTTGCTACTTTATTTGCTAATTTTATTGACTTGCTTTTTTTCTTTGTTTTATGCTTTATTTTCTTTAATATGTTATTTATTTTATATATTATTTATATTGCGCCTAAATCCATGTATATTCGTTCATTCGTTTTTTCAAAAATAAAACCAAAATTAAGAAAATGTAAAAACAACTATTTTATTCATTATTTGTCTCCAAAATCAAAAAGAAAAAAATGGATGATAATTTGTTTTTCTGTTTTCGATTTTGTGTTTAAATGAATAATGGGGAAAAAAAACGGATAACGGACGTTTCCCGTTTCCGTGACTTAAACTGCGATGCCGGACTGAACCAGGACTAAAACAGGACTAAACCAGCTCTAAACCAGGTCTAAATTTTTTTCAAGCCTGATCTCAGTCCTTGGTTTAGTCCTGGTTTAGTCCTGGTTCAGTCCTGGTCTTAGTCCTGGTTCAGACCAGGACTAAGACCAGGACCAGACTTGGAAGTGAGACTGGTTTAGACCTGGATTAGACCTGTATTAGTCCTAGTTTAGTGTTAGTCTGGTCCTGGTTTCCTGATCACGTGACAGTCTACGCAGGTGCACCTCTGGCCCATCCTGACACTCCTGGTTTAGTCCTGGTTTAGTCCTGATTTACTTCTGGTTTAGTCTTGGTTTAGGACTGAGACCAGGATCAGACCAGGATCAGACCAGGACTAAGACCAGGACCAGACCAGGAAGTGAGACTGGTTTAGACCTGGATTAGACCTGTTTTAGTTCCTAGTTTAGTCCAGGTTTAGTCCTGGTTCAGTCCGTATGTGCCGCAAAAGTCCGACATCGCAGTTTAAGTCACAGAAACGGGAAATGGCCATTATTACTTTTTAAAAATTTTGGTTTCAGAGACAAATAATGAAGAAAGTTTTTTTTTTTTTTTATTTTCTTATTTTTGGTTTTATTTTGAAAAAAAAACACAACGAATGAACGAATGACACACGGACTTGCCCAGTCTGTGCAGCACTTTGGAGTCTTTGCGTTGGTAAAAAGTGCTACACAAATAAAGTTGGATTGGATTGGACTGGAGAGCTTTACCGTGACCGTCTACACTTACAGCTCTGGTCTCTGAAAGTCGTCAAATGCACTTTTAAACTCACTGCAGTAAAGTAAGAAATGACCACTGCAAACTAGCTGATTTTAAGACGGTAAAACTCACACACTGCAGATGTTTTGACCCGGTTCACCGCTCGTTCGTTCTGTTCCATTTACTCGGCCTATTCACAGGAAACTAAACCTGGCACAGAGTTCAAGGTTTTGTCTTTCAGCAGAAATAAATTAAAGTGATTTCAACCGCAAAGACGTGATTTTTGTGAGTTTAAAGCTTCAGCGTTTGTGTTCTGCAAAGTTTATATCGAATTTTTCTTTCAAAAACAGTAAATTGACCCACTGATTAATTAAAAAACAAAACATATTTCCAGAAATTCTCATTAGTTTGAGCTCTAATCTCACATATTTGTTTTATTTTAACAGGACAAAGATCTGGAGCTGTGCGCCGTGAACCTCAAACTGGACCAACTGGAGGCGGAGCTGCTCGACCTCAACTCTCAGGAGACCAAAGACGAAGCTTCACTCGCCAAGGTCTGAAAAAGTTACACACTGAGCTTTAAAGTGACAGGTTTTACTTTGGCGGGACTGTACCTGTGGTCAATATTTGTTTAGTTTTATGTGAGTTTAGTGCCGGTTTGGGAAGAAAATTTGATAACAAAAGTACATATATTACAGGAAATCAAGCCGAGTTTCCTCATCAAACCTAAAATTCCATCTAAAAAAACTGAGACAATTTACAAATATGTTTTTAAATTTGTGAAATCATAACTATTGTGTGAATTAGATTGTGTTTGGCTGCTGTTTACAATGGATTTACCTCTTCTTATGTTACATCTCCAACTAAAAAAAAAAAAGTTTAATAAAAAAAACAAAAAAAAAGTGGAATAAATAAAATAAAATAAAAATAATTGAAATAAAATAAATTAAAATAAAATAAATTAAAATAAATACATACATTAATTCAAATTATAAAGTAAAATGACTAAATACATAATTAAAGGAACAAAGGGGTAATGATGAAAGGAGAGCAGAGGAAGAAGAAGGAACACAAAGAAAGAAAAGAAAGGGAGAAAAAAAGAAAATTATTATTAATAATTACATCTCCTGACCATGTCCAACTAAAAAGCAAAATTTTAATAAAACATCTGACACTATCTGGCAGAAAAAAATGAATAAATAAAATAAAATAGAATTGAAATAAAATAAATTTAAATAAATTAATTAAAATAAATACATACATTAATTAAAATAAATACATTAATAAATACGTAATTAAAGGAACAAAGGGGTAAAGAAAGGATAAGACAGGAAGGAGAAGGAACACAGAAAGAAAAAAAAGAAAGGGAGAAAAAAAAGAATCATCAAGTACAAGAATAATAATTTTTTTCCTCCTTTTTCTTATTTTTTTGTTTTGTTTTGGTTTACTCTCTTTCATCTCTTCTGTTTTATTACTTACCCACTCAGACGTCCAAATGTCTAATGTCTTTTAATGTTTGTACTCTCTCTAATATCACAAAAATAAGAAAAGAAGAAGAATAAAATGTCTTATTTAGAAATGTAGAAAGTTAAAAATGTCTTTCTATTTTTTTTTTTTTATTGTTTTTATTGAAATTAATAGTCTAACACACTTTTACAGCTTTAAAGCCTTTAAAAACACTTTAATACATTTTCCATTTAATATTAAAATGGTGTAAACTGTTTTATATTTGACATTTTGCTTTTGTTTTAGGTGAAGAAACAGCTGAGAGACTTGGAGGCCAAAGTCAAAGACCAGGAAGAAGAACTGGACGAACAGGCCGGCACCATCCAGATGTTAGAGCAGGTACGAAACCAAAAATAATCAAACCGTTTTCGTATCGTTTAAAGGTTGTATGGAGGATTTTTTTTTGTTTGTTTTTGTTTCAAGTTGTCAATGATAGCATTATAGAGGTGCAGTAGCCTTGTAATTATGATGACCAAAAAAAAGAGAATAAAAATTCATCAACTCTGGACGTGGTGGGGCTAAACATTTGCCAATAGATAACGACACTGCCTCGTTATCTGTGAGCTGACAGGCTGTCAATCAAACTCCCTACGTTTCTAGCGTAACTGACTTGCCTGCGCGCCGCCGGTACGTGGTTTACGTACGTCTGTCACGCAGTCCACAGACGCAAGACGCACAGACGCTGTTTACTCCACCAACGCAACAGTTCTTAGCGGCTTTTTTTGACCTATATCTTCCTCGCAGTTCGCACAAAGTTTGTTGCAATGGCGACAAGAATCCAGGAGCAGTTCGCCGCAAAAGAAAGTCCGTTTTTGAGGTCGCTGAAAGAAGAAGACAAGGGGAAAAGCAGCGAAGCTAAACTAAGGTGATTCTTGAAGATTCATTCCAGCGATGGCGCGACTGAAGCAGACGCAGGGTCTAAAGTCTGACGCATTGGTCGCCAAATTACTCCTGGACAGGTCACTTCTGCTTATTATGAAAACGTACTTTATTTCCAAGAGCTAAACAAACGTTTTTCAGGACACGAAAGCGATATCCTATGTCTGAAAACGTAATTTTCAAGGCAAAGAAAGAGTCCGCTTGCTGCTGCGTGTTGTAGTTAGTTCATTCGCACTGAATCTCCGCGCAACCTTCTCTGCACCCCTTTCCTGCTCCTCTCCCCGCTGCCCGATCCGCTCTTCCCCCTGCTCCTCACTTCTCCGGGCACGGAATCTCCGCGCACCCCCTCCCCTCTCCTCTCTCCTCTCCTCTCCTCTCTCCCTGCTCCGCTCTTCTCGTCCGCGAACTAAATGTCCGCGCATCCGCTCCCCCCGCTCCTCACTTCTCCGGGCACGGAATCTCCGCTCCCCTCTCCTCTCTCCTCTCCCTGCTCCGCTCTTCTCCCTGCTCCTCACTTCTCGTCCGCGAACGAAATGTCCGCGCACCCGCTCCCCCCGCTCCTCACTTCTCCGTCTTGCCTAACCAACACTGTAGTTAGTTGTTTACAAGTCATGTGCAGCTCACCGGCTGTAAACAAACCTGTTTCTGGCGTAAAGAGGAGGCCGGAGGAGGCGTTTCTACGTAGGAGCTGTAGGGGAGGGGGGGTGGTTTCACGCATGCGCAACATTTGAAAAAGGACAAACAGTCGCTGGATTTCTCGTTCCTTGGAAAATCCTCTATACAACCTTTAAGTATTTTCTGGCGTTTTTCACGACCTAGAAAACTGGTATAACGGAGCCAACATTGAGTTTTTACTGTCTGTTTTGCGGTTTAGGCAAAGAGTTGTATTTTCAGTTTTAAGATATGCTACTGAAAGTGTGAAATCCAACCGCTTTATAAGGAAAACTGATAAAAATGGAGACCTATTTTTCGACTAACAAGAGTTTTTTTTATTAGAATCTCAAAATCTTGTTTCATTTCCCCATAAGAGACAAAAGCTTTGCATAGAGACACACTTACACGACAGAAACGCACCAGGGACCACATTACCTGAACCCCCTGCTGCTGCCATATTGTACAAAACCTGCTAATGATCACATCTTCACTTTACAGCGAAGGCTTCTGGGAGTTGTAGTGCTGTTGAAACTGGAGTGTAGCAATATGTTTTAGAATATGTTTTACAGAAGAGTGTGTGAGAGAGAATATATGGTGCAGAGGAAGGGAGAGTGAATATATGAAGAGGAGAGGAGAAAAGGATGAGAGGAGGAGGTCAGATGAAGCAGAGGATGAACGGAGAGGGTCAGAGGAGCAAAGGAGACGCTCAGAAGAAGCAGAGGAGAGGGTCAGGTGGAGCAGAGGATTAGAGGAGAAGGTCAGATGGAGCAGAGGATTAGAGGAGAAGGTCAGATGGAGCAGAGGATTAGAGGAGAAGGTCAGATGGAGCAGAGGATTAGAGGAGAAGGTCAGATGGAGCAGAGGATTAGAGGAGAAGGTCAGATGGAGCAGAGGATTAGAGGAGAAGGTCAGATGGAGCAGAGGATTAGAGGAGAAGGTCAGATGGAGCAAAGGATGTAGAGGCGAAGGTCAGATGGAGCAAAGAAGAGGCTCAGAAGCAGCAGAGGAGAGGGTCAGATGAAGCAGAAGAGCAGAGGAGAAGGACAAATGGAGCAGAGGATCCAGAGAGAGAGGATCAGATCAAGCAGAAGATGAGAGGAGAGGGTCAGATGGAGCAGAGAATGAGTGGAAAGGGTCAGATGAAGTGGAGGAGAAGGTCAGATGAAGCAGGGGAAAGGGCCAGACGGAGCGGAGGATGAGAGGAGAAGGTCAGAGGAGCAAAGGATGTAGAGAAGAGGGTCAGATGGAGCAGAGGATGAGAGGAGAGGATCAGATGGAGGAAAGGATGCAGGGGAGAGGATCAGATGAAGTAGAGGAGCAAAGGAGAAGGTCGGATGGAGCAGAGGATGTATGGAGAGGGTGAGATGAAGCAGAGGATGAGAGGAGAGAGTCAGATGAAGCAGAAGATGAGAGGAGAAGGTCAGAAGGAGCAGAGGATGAGAGGAGAGGCGTGGATGAAGCAGAGGATGAGAGGAGAAGGTCAGAGGAGCAAAGGAGAGGGTCACATGGAGCAGAGGATGAGAAGAGAAGGTCAAATGGAGCAGAGAATGCAGAGAAGAGGGTCAGAAGGAGCAAAGGAGAAGGTCAGATGGAGCAGAGGATGAGAGCTGAAGGTCGAATGAAGAAGATGAGAAGAGAGGATCAGATGGAGCAGAGGAGTAGAGGAGAGGATCAGATGGAGCAGAGGATGAGAAGAGAAGGTCAGATGGAGCAGAGGAGAGGGTCAGATTGAATAGAGGAGCAAAAGATGAAAGAAGAAGATCAGAGGGACCAGAGGAGAGGTTCAGATGGAGCAGAGGACTTAAATCTCAGTATCTGTAAATGTATTTAAGTGAAAAACTAAAAGCGCTCGTCGTGTTTCAGGCTAAACTTCGCCTGGAGATGGAGATGGAGCGACTCAGACAAACTCACTCCAAAGACATCGAGAACAAAGACGACGAGGTGGAGGAGATACGACAGTCCTGCAGCAAAAAGGTCAGAGCCACTGTGATGGATTAGAACTAGTAGGATCTGGACACAACACAAACATTTCAAACTCGATTTCAGTAAGAAGAAAAATAGACCTGATACCGACATCGATGCATCATAATAAAAAATAAAAAAAAACACTCCATTTCCGAACAAAACATTGGTTATTTTGTGTTACCGTGTGGTCTATGTGCATGATCAGTATCTACTTTTGAGTTTTAATTTTCATTTATTCTGATTTTTATCTGATTTTCGACTTTTGACGACCTTCGTTTATATTGGATGACCTATAACAACAAGTAGAAATATGGAAGATGTACTAAGCCTCAAATAGGCCACGTTCAGACTGCAGGGCTTAATGCTCAATTCGTATTTTTTTGTGAAGTTCGATTTTTTTTGTGAGGTCGTTCACATTTCCAGTTACACGTGACTTGTATGTGATCTCCAGTGTGAACTTTAAATGTCCCAAAAGTGTCCCACATGCACATTGGAGGACACAACGACGTCACAAGCAGCGAGCGTGCTCAGTGTTTACGAAAGTCGTCTAAACGCTGGGCTTGTCTCTGAAAATCCGGTCCAGTTCTCTGTTTAATTGAGCAAGTTACACGTCCACAGCCGCTTCGTTTGTTTGAGTCTTTAGCCTCCTTGTATTTGACTCACAGGCTCTTTATTTTTTGTTGACATTGGAGCCAGGACGACCTGTAGACGTGCTCGGACATTTCTTTGACAATCATTTCAAAAAACGCCCGGTTCCGATAAAACCACTCCAATTTGGCCTGAAAAGAGTGATCCCCCCCAAATATTAATGAACTGGCTAACCTCGCTTTCCCCTTTAACGAGACTCCGAGCCTGACGTGTAGGTGGGATGAATGTGACCTGACCGTTCAGACGCAAGTTGCATGTCAAAATATTTTATATGTATTGTTTTTTTTAGGAGCACATATCCAAGTGGCCTGGGTCACATTTGAAAAAATCTGAGCTGCTTCGTTCAAACTGTCATTAAAAGATCAGATACAGGTCGCATAAGGGTGAAAAAATCTGATTTGAGTCACTTCAGGCTGCAGTCTGAATGTAGCCATAGACAAAATGCACTTTCTTTAATATTACCCTGTCTTATTGTAGTATTTTAATATATACTCCTCAAAAAAATTAAAGGAACACTTTGAAAACACTTCAGATCTCAATGTGGACAAAAACATGTTGGATCTATACAAATATAGACAGGACAATGTCTGAGGAACAAAATAATGATGTGGACAGGCAAGTCCCCTTATCCAAAATGTAATTTCTGTAACTCAAAATACTTCTCAGTAGCTTGTGTGTCCCTCACATGCTTCTGTAACATGTTTGACAATGTCATGGCTCGCTCCTAATGTGTTTTCAAAGTTTAATTTAATTTAATTTTTTACTTAAATTTTTTTGAGTGGATCAAAGCTATTATACTTTTTTTTTTTTAAAGGTATATGTAAATAATAATAATGTTAAAATGTAAATCAGTGTAAAAACTAATTTCATTTATATTTTCTCAATTTAAAATTTTAATTAGAATGATAATATTTTAATGACCCATTTTGACCAAGTTTTCAGTTACACAGTAATAGGGGTGTAACGATATCCAAATCTCACGGTACAATATTTATTGCGATATTTTGAAGAGGCTGATATAATTGGATGGGACACTTTTTTGCTTTTAAAATACCTTGACCTTGATACCTTTACCTCCCAACTTTGCAGCGAACATTTTGTACGTGGAGCCATCAAAGCAAAACCCCGATCCCTCCCTCAACCTTGGTTATAAATTTAAAACGTCAACGCCAAAGCGAAAGGCACCAACTGTTCACCAAGAAACACCTTCCACTGCAAAGAGACCAAGACGTGATGTTGCTGTAAAACCACAAGAACAAGAAAGTGCAGCTCAGTCTGTTTGTCTTCTGTATTTCTCCATTAACAAACGGGATTTTGTTTTGTTGGCGCTCCACATACAAAATGTTTGCTGTAAACTCGGGATGATTTCTTAGGCAGCCAAATGTTTGAATTCTGCCCATCGCCTTCGCCTTTCACTATTTTTCAATTCCGTTGGGAAGGGAAACAGTTTGAACGGAGGTTTGCAGTCACACACATCTGATTCCCTGAGTTCGCAAACTTCCAAAGCCCGTTTTCCGCTGTTAGGATCCAACAACCACAACAATTAACAAT
This sequence comes from Boleophthalmus pectinirostris, assembly GCF_026225935.1. Lineage (NCBI taxonomy): Eukaryota > Metazoa > Chordata > Actinopteri > Gobiiformes > Gobiidae > Boleophthalmus > Boleophthalmus pectinirostris. The sequence goes on from NW_026571541.1 coordinate 33,674,803, forward strand.
GTCCGAATCCCAAAACTAAAATATGACAATATCAGAACCAGAAACAAAAGCGATATGGTTCAAAAGACTTGAAAAGATCGACTTTGACAATAGACACATCCCACTGGGAAAACAAACATGGCGGTTTGATGCTCACTTCTTCTGAGGATCCTTCCCAGTATGCATTGCGCGATGACCGGAAGTCTGAAATTTGGAATGCATTATGTATTATCCCAAGAATTCAATCTTCTTTCTTCTTCTTCATGTTGTCTGCGCTGAAATGAATCATGGGATATGTAGTTTCCGATGTTCATAAGCTGTTCCTACTGTAAAACCATGTGTTTAAGCAAAGGAACTTGTAATTCGATATATTGTGAGACTTTTGACGATACGATATCACGATATTTCAGTTATTGTTACATCCCTACACAATAGTCGATGCTATCTTCTCAATCTTGCACTGAGAATATTTAGTTCAGTTGTTTTTATTGTTTTGTGCAAGACTGAAATATCAAATTCCCATTCAATTCTGAGAAAAGTTAAAATAAAAGGTTTTTGTCGTGTTACTTTTTTTTACTCTCACACGTTGGTTTGAGCGTAGGCGGCGCGGCCAGAATTGCTTTGTCAAGTGCCCTTCCACCGTTGTTGTTTTTAAATGACAAATCGCCCAAATTCCACTCGTGATTTATGATGTAATTAGTAAACATAACCTTACTCTGACCTTTGCACCTCTCCCGTCAGCGATGCTATTGGCCGATCGAGGTCATGTGACTCGGCCGGTTCGGATAGTGCAGCGTTGGCGCCGCTTTAGCATTAGCCCGTATTCCCATTAAGACGATAGTGCTTTTGTATTGTTTTTTTCCAGCCTCATTAGCCCCAGTGTAATTAGCTTCGGCGCACTTCCACTCGCGCCTGTGCTGACTCGGCCGTTCCTCTGGCATTTACATAAAGCATTAAGCTAAACAAATGAAGACGGAGACAGATGGGACGAGGGTTTAATGACTTGGGTTGTTTTGTCGCTACAACTATTTTATAGATTAAAGTGGACAAGGATATAAATACGTCTCGTACATTAAAAAATAAAACTGAAACTCCCGGCAAAAACGAAGAGACAATTTGATCTTCACTTATTAATACAGACGGATGTGAGACGATGACTTGACCTTTGGAGCTTTTAGACAAAAACGTGTGCCTCAATTTTCCCCAGAAAGATGCATTTAAAGGGGCACTATGTAACATTTCCAGAGTACCGTATTTTTCGGACTATAAATCGCACTGGATTGAAGGCGCAATATCAATAATGTTGAATTTTCTCGTTGAACATTCTCTTTGTTCCGGCTTTAAATCCTCGATCTCGGGAATCGTTGCCAACACAGAATGTCTGTCTCTTCGCTGTTTGGCTCGTGTCCGAACTCGCACTTCTGGGAATTTTGCGAACCGTCTAGTGTATTCCGATTCCCGACCTAGTCGCTGGAGAGAAATGAAACTGAGCGTAGGCACAAAAAGAAATTGAGACGATTATAAGAAAGAGGGCAAGCCTTGGGGTATAGTTAGTGATGGGTGAGTGGAGCCTCGTGAAGCATTGACACCTCAGTCGCAATATTGTCTCAAATGGTTGGACGTGTCTGAGGCCTTTGAGAAACACTGACCTCTAGTGGACAAATTTAACCATTGGCTCGCAGGTGTCTCAGCATCGATGAAGTATTGTTAGTGTAAGACAGTACTTGTGTGCAGAGCGACACCGTACCAACAACAACAATAATGATCCATCCATCCATCCATTTTCTTCCGCTTATCCGGGGCCGGGTCGCGGGGGCAGCAGCCTAAGCAGGGACTCCCAAACTTCCTTCACCCCAGACACGTCCTCCAGCTCCTCCGGGGGACCCCGAGGCGTTCCCAGGCCAGCCAAGAGACATAGTCCCTCCAGCGTGTCCTGGGTCTTCCCCGGGGCTTCCTCCCGGTGGGACATGCCCGGAACACCTCCTGAGGGAGAGGTCCAGGAGGCATCCGGAACAGATGCCCAAGCCTCAACCGGCTCCTCTCGACGTGGAGGAGCAGCGGCTCTACTCCGAGCTCCTCCCGTGTGACTGAGCTCCTCACCCTGTCTCTAAGGGAGCGCCCAGCCACCCTGCGGAGGAAACTCATTTCGAGCGCTTGTATCCGCGATCTCGTCCTTTCGGTCACTACCCAGAGCTCATGACCATTGTTGGCTATGGTCAACAATAATGATGATGATTTAAAATAATATGTAAAGAGCAACATAAATAGCAGCTGTAAATAAGAAAATAGGTGTTATCTTGTTAGGTGGAATTAGACCAAAGTGATCCCAAACCATGGATCGCTTTTCTTCCACTTGTAGATGCCATCGAAAATGAAACAAATCCCAAAAGTCGCCAAAATCACCACTATCGTCACACGACACTCCTCCTCACTACCCAACATTTTAAAGAAATATTGGTGCATCTTTTATACTGTAGCAGTTTAGCGCTCGTCAAACCACAGAAGTGCGCTGAACCAATCGCAGAGCGGAACATTCACCGAGCCAATGAAACGCTTCGATACACTGAAGCGACTGACACGCAGAGCGAAGCAGTCGGGGGAGGGACCCACACTTCGACACTTTGGTCACGTGAGCGGCTGCTGCGAGACGAGCTCCGAGGCAGCGCTTTGGAGCAATTTGTTTCAGAAAGAACGAGACGCAAAGTTTAGCTTCAAAATTACACATTTACTATGGTAATGGGCATTTAATTAACCAGATTTTTGTTATTCAGCACAGTGGTATGATTCCGAAATCCTTTGGCGAGCTACTTGGAAGCGGCTGGAGAGCTACAGGTAGCTCCCGATGGCTTTAAAAAGCAATAAAAAACGTTTCTCTTTGAGCAAACATTCTCGCCCCCTCAGATTTCGAGCTGCTATGAGTGATTTTATTATGAATGTATCTTCTGCTGTTTTTATCTGAAGCGCTTTGTGACCTGTGTCTGTGGAAAAACTCTATATAAATAAACTTTACTTACCATACTCACTTTTAAATCCTTAAAAACACGAACCAATGACTGATGTCTGTTTTTGCCTTGTTGTTTTTTTTTTTTTTCAGTTGAAACAAATGGAGCTGCAGCTGGAGGAGGAGTACGATGAGAAACAGAAGGTTCTGAGGGAGAAGAGAGATCTGGAGTCGAAACTGCTCTCGGCGCAGGACCAGGTACAGACTGCACGGAGTTTAATATTTTAACTGTGAGGAGTGAAAATGTTAATAAAACTTAAAAAAATATGTAGCAATAAAAATAGCAAGTTATTTACAGGATTTTATAAGGAAAACTGTGCAAAGATGATGTATTTTTTGCTGGATTATTGAGCCGAGTTGGAGATTGTGGCTCTGGTCTACAGTAGTGACTCTTCTTTTCTCTTTTCTCTTATCACGTATATTTTTTGTTTTTGTTTTGTTCGCAGGTTCGTGGTGGAGACGTGGAGACAGAGAAGCGTCTGAGGAAAGACCTGAAGAGGACCAAAGCCCTTCTGGCCGACGCTCAGATCATGTTGGACCACATCAAGAACAACGCCCCGAGCAAAAGGGAGATCGCACAGCTCAAAAATCAGGTACACAACTCAAAAAAAAAAACAACAACAAAAAAAAAACAGGTACACAGCTTAAAAACCAGGTACACAGCTAAAAAAAAAACACGTACACAGCTTAAAAAAACCAAAAAAAAAAAAAACAGGTACATACACAGCTTAAAAAATACAAAAAAAACCCAAAACATGTACACAGCTAAAAAAAAATAAATAAATAAATAAAACTGGTACACAGCTCAAAAAAACCCAAAATTGGTAAACAACTCAAAAAAGAAAAAGGTACACAGCTAAAAAAAAATAATAATTATAAAAACAGGTACTCAACTCAAAAACCAGGTACACAGCTAAAAAAAAAACAGGTACACAACTCAAACAAAACAAAACAAACAAACAAAAAAAACTGGTACACAGCTCAAAAAAAATAAAAATAAAATTGGTACACAACTCAAAAAAAAAAGGTACACAGCTAAAAAAATAATAATAATAATAAAAACAGGTACTCAACTCAAAAACCACGTACACAGTTAAAAAAAAACTGGTACACAACTCAAAAAAAAGAAAAAACAGGTTAACAGCTCAAAAAAAAACAACAATTGGTACACAACTCAAAAAAGAAAAAAGGTACATAGCTCAAAAAAACAGGTTCACAACTCACGGTCGGTGTTAAAGTTTTAACATATCTGAGTTCTGAAAGTTTGGACTCTCATTCAATTTTTATTTTTTTGTTTTGTTATGTAGCAAAGAAAAAAAAGTGAATTAACTCTAGTATAGCAATATTTTTTTTTAAATATAGTTTATAACCCATCCATCCATCCATTTTCTTCCGGGCCGCGGGGGCAGCAGTCTAAGCAGGGACTTTTTATAACCAAATCTTCAAATTAGCCCCTTTGCCTTGTCAAAAAATATTTAATTTAGTTAACTTTTGTCTTTATTAAATAGTTCCATATGCTCTATGTTGCTTCATATATTTGATGTCTTCTGTATGTATGTAAAATTAAGAAAGAAGTGATGAAAAAAAATTAAATAAAAGAGGATGAGTCCAAACTTTTGACTGGTATTGTATATATTGGTATAAAATAAAAAAATCCATGTCATGCCGTTTCTACAGTCTGCTTTTACAGTCCCGTTTTGCTTTTCCTGACTCACTCTGTCTGTCTCTGTCTCTGTCGGTTTTCAGTTGGAGGAGTCGGAGTTCACGTGCGCCGCGGCGGTCAAAGCTCGTAAGTCGATGGAGGTGGAGATCGAGGACCTTCACGTTCAGATGGAGGACATCTCCAAAGCCAAACAGACGGTCAGTGCGCCGGGTTTACGAGGCCTGAAACCAAAACAAACACGCGGCGCTACAGCTGCTCATTTACTGCAGAAAACTCAGACTGAGACGAGCTTCACTGATCCACAAGGGAAATTACTTGGACACAGTAGCTCACACATCACAGTATAATATAATAACAAAAAGAAAAAGTATAAATGGTAATAATAAACTCTAAATAAGTAAAAAAAAAAAAAAAGCAAGAGACTGATTTCAAATAAGGCGTAATAATATAACTGTATATATACAAGTAAATAAAAATAAAGTTATACAATAATCCAAATTATTTCAAAGTAGAGTGGCCAAAAATTCAACTCAAGTAACTACAAGTACTTCAAAATAGTATTACTAGTATTATTATAAGTAGAAGTGGTCCAAGAAATGACTTAAGTAATGATAAAAAAAAAAAAAACTGGTCTAGGCTGTGAAAATTTTTTAAAATGAATATGAGTGTAACAGTTCACGGTTCAGTTCATTTTTGGTACAGTTTTGGACAAAATGCAAAATCTTCAGTTTTTATTATAGGTCCATGGTCAAAATTGGATAAAACAGGAAACGGTCATTATCCATTTTTTCCATTACTCGTTTCAACACAAAATTGAAAACTGAAAAAAATAAATTGTTATTTTGGTTTTGGAGACAAATAATGAAGAAAATACCATATTTTCTGCACTATAAGGCGCTCTGGATTATAAGGCGCACTGTCATTGAATGGTCCATTTTTGTACTTTTTTCACATATAAACCGCACCGGACTGTAGGGCGCATTAAATGAAACACAACAGTTAGATAAATCAGTCAGACTTTATTTAACGCGTTCACAATAACTCTCAACTTTGTTCGTAAAAAAAAAAATACTGTCTGAGACTCTAAATTGTTAGTGTATTCACAATAACTCATAATTGTTCAAACAGTTGCACACCCGCCTTCCTCTCGTCATTATCCGAGTCAGTGTGGTTACTGTTCCCTGGCAGTTCAGTGATGATTCTGGTCTTGGTGAAAGCTCGGACCACAGTTGATACTGATCCTTAGTCCAGGCGTCCACGATCTGTTGGCAGATCAATGGCGTAAGTCGCTCAGCGCTGTCTCTCTGTCTTGGTGAATGTGTTTTCTCCTTCTCTTGTTGAGTTTAAAGTGGGTGTTGTGAGCGTGTCTCTTGACAGGTGCATTTTGATATTAAAAGGAATCACAGTATGTATTATAGTATTATAGTATTGTAGTATTACTCCTGATGCTCCTGACTACGGGAGCCATAATGCTGCAAGTGGAGTGGCTTTGTAGTTTACTAAAGTCGTACTAAGACACCCCAATAAATTCATATACCGTATTTTCCGCATTATAGGGCGCTCTGGATTATAAGATCATTAAATGGTCTATTTTCGAACTTTTTTCACAAATAAACCACACCAGACTTTAAAGGGGAAACAGCAGTGTGATGGGTGAGTGGTTTTGTTTGTTTGTTCGTTCACGGTGACTCTGGGCTTTGTTCAGTTGTGGTGTGTAGGGAGGGTGCTGTCTGGGACGCTGGATTGTCGGTGTGTTCGCAGTGACTCAGTTGTTCAGCTGTGTCCAGAAGCGGCACATTGCGCTTGATTTTTCGGTTCGTTCCTCCGTTCCGTTCCTCGTCGGCGTGGATGGAGTGATGAGTGTGTCTGTGGATGTTTTTCGCTGCGCGGTCGCTGTCTGCTCCGTGTGTGTTTGCGGCTTTGTAGTTTACTGAAGTCGTCCTGGGACGCCTGAGTGGATTCGTGTATAGGGCGCTCTGGAATTGTGGGGCACGCAGTCGTTTTTTGATGAGGTTGGAGGCTTAAGAGCGCGTCTAATAGCCCGGAAAATACGGTATAAGGCTCACTTGATTATAAAGCGCGCAGTCATTTTTTGATGAAATTAAAGGCTTTTAAGTGCGCCCTGTAGTGCAGAAAATACGGTAGTTGTTTTTTTCATTTTTCGGTATTTTTGGTTTTAATTTGAATAACGAATGAACGAATGACACATGGATTGGTTACTCAAACGTGAATAAAACAAAACACAGCTCCAGGTCTGTTTTCGAGGAGGTAACAACATTAGAACACGACTTAAACCTCACATGTGTCAGTTTTGTGTCATGTAGGACCTTTAAATTCAGCACTGCGCAGATACAATAACAATGCATTACCTTCGTCTCGCCTCTCGGTTAAATTAATCTCAGGTGGAAGCGTCTCGTCTCCATCTGTGCTTGAGGAGGAGCTCTTGTGGAGAGCGAAGTTTTGCCTTTAGCTAAAGATGCAGGGTCAGAGGTCGCACCTGTTCAGCTGCTGCTCCTCCCACTCCTCAGCTGTTGTTGTGGAGAATTTTCGTAACGGTGAATAAAAACTGGTCATAATGGAGTTCGCAAAACACCGCTCGGAATATTAAAATAACACACAATGTATTCGTTTCTTTTCTTATTTTATTTTATATTTTTTTGCGTTTTAATTGTTTTGGACCAGTTATATCATTTTTATTTAGATTTAGATTTAGATGCAGCTTCACTGGTCAGTTTTTTCTCAGGTTTTATTAATATTTCTGCACTTTTTTGGAGATTCAGCTGCTTTATCTGTTTTTTAAAGCTTCACTGTGTAACTTTTGGAAGAGAGTCCATCGCCTGCCTTGCCCTGAATGTTCCATGATCTGCAAAAAACAAAATCTAGTCAAGTTACGATGACGTGAATTAAGAAAGTTTTGTCGTGATTTGAGTAAATTTCACTTCACGAGTAAAATTATCTGCCCGTGGAACAAGATTTTTTTGTGCTTAAAATATAAAAATGCATCTTGCTCCACTTAAAATAAGAAACAAAATTTGAAAAAACACACTTATTCCATTAGTAGGTACTTTTATTTGTCAAGTTGAATCGACTCAAATAAAGTAAAATGTTCTTAATTTACGTCTATGTTTATATGACGATGGTCTGAACAGAAGACGAAAAGTGGCGTCGCGTCTTCACTTTTTATTTCGCGTTCAGACGAGTGTTTTCAGGAGGAAATCTGCGTGTATACAGTGATGCAAAAGTGTGTGGAATTCGATTGTGTTTGCATACCAGGCGGCTCAATGGTGATGTTTGTGACGTAAACGCGTACACGGCGTGAGCAGATCTGACCAGAGTTTTGCATCTTGGGCAGTTTAGACGGAAACACAACGCTATTCAACTTTTCCACTCTGGAGGATGGTTTCAGATTTTTTTGCGTTTTTAAGCCCCAAAAACGCCGTCACCGTCTAAACCAGTGGTGTCAAACTCAGGCCCGGGGGCCAGATACGGCCCTCTAAGACCTTTAATCTGGCCCTCGGCTGATTTTCTACTAAAATATTTTAATTACATTTTCTATTAAAATCTTGGTAATTTTCTGTGGTGTTTATCACAGCAGCGTCTCCAGCGTCTCTGTACGTGGCCCCTCCCACCAGAGCAGCACAAATGAAGACTTGTCTCTTTCCAAACGCTCTTAAAGGACGATCGTTTTGACTGTTGACCGTGACACCCTCATCAGAAAAATGTCCAACATGAGAAAAGTGGAGCCGAGTGCAGGATTTTCCAAGAAAAATTTACTTCTTCCTATTTGCATCCAAAGTTCATGTTAAAACATTGTGTTGAAATTGCATTTTTCTTAAAGTTTCAGGTTGTTCATAATATTATAATATTTTGTAAAAGAAAGAGTTCATCAATTAAAAAACATTTCTGTAATAGATTTGTGTTTCTCTGCACAAATATTTGAACTTATTGCTGTTTTTGGAGTGTATATGCCATGAGTTTTCTGATCCAGCCTCTTTGGGATCAAAGGTTGGATAGTAATGATTTTGACACCCCTGCTCTAAACGAAAGGCACTTCCGATAAAATATTTTGTCCTTTTTACCTGCAAGCGTTTTCATGTAAACAGGCCCAAAGTCATTTAAATTTAACTAGATATTGTTTTTTTTTCCAGTGTGGTTTGGTATTATCTTATCTAATTTTCATTTATTCAATTACAGGTGTTTTTATAGCCAAAAATACGTCTTGTCTCCATGAAGATAGATACATTTTAGGCCATTTCAAATCAACATCTTCACGGAGAATAGGACGTTTTGGACCTTCAGATTAATTAAAAACCTTCAAATTAATTAAAAACCTATATTTCAGTTATAGTACGCTTCACAATTTAATAGAATTTCCAGTTTGTGAAAATAAAATGTACTTTTCTCTAACATTGCATGCCATTTTTGTACAATATGAGCCCTCAGATGCCACTTGTCCCTCGGCCGCTCTTAGCATTTTTTCACCCATTCAAATGTAAGTATAGTTCATGTTCTGTATTATTCCTGCAAGGCGAAAATACGTGGATAAAATGACCTCTAAAACACTTTGTTAATAGTTTGTTATTGGGACTATAGAGACACAAGTGTATGATTTGGATTTAAGGTCCAAATTCAAGTTAGAAAAGTTAGACTCGGGTTATAGAAAATGATGCATTGTTGTTGTCGAACAAATTACATTTCTCTCACCTCAGATTAAATTTAGTGCTTCACTGATTCTGCAGAAATCGTCCACGTTTTTCAGTCCCTTGTGATAGTTTTTGTTTCATTTCAAATCCAAATATAGCCCACCTTTTGTATTTTTATTGCGAGCAGATAAAATGTGGATAAAATGACCTCTGAAACACTTTGTTGTTTAAACGCTTTTACATTTATATGATTTAGATTTAAATTCAGATTCAAGTTAAAAAAGTTAGACTCAAGTTATAGAAAAGTTATGTCCAAAATTGATATCTCTGTGTCCTTTATCTTTTTTATTATTATTATTATTATTATTGTTTGTCAGCGACTCATCGTTTTCGAACAAAAGGAAATTTAGTGTTTCATCGATTCTGTAGAAATCTACCATGTTTTTCAGTCCCTCGTGATATTTTTTTTCCAAATATAGTCCGTTAGATTTAGTATTTTTATTGCGAGCAGATAAAACTTGAGAAAATGTGCGGATAAAATGACCTTTAAAACACTTTGTTGATAGCCTGTCATTGGGGTCGACCTATAGAGATACATTTATCTGAGCTAAAGTAAGAAAAGTGTATAAAATTCTGTTTTATTTTTTATAGAGAGGAGTATTGGTCTGGCTCCTTTCCCTCCATTGCTTCTCGAACAAAAAAAAAAAAGATTGTCCAATCAGTGACTCACTGGTTAGAAAGCTGCAGAAATCTACCATGTTTTTTCAGCCTCTTGTGATGTTTTTTTTTGCCTTATTTTCTGATTTAAATTTTACTTTATTTATGTACTAATGGTCCTCGCTCCCCTATTGCGCTTTGCTTTATTTTTGCCTATTCAAATCCAAATATAGTCCACACTTTGTATTTTTATTGCGAGCAGATAAAACGCTGATAAAATGACCTTTAAAACACTCTGTTGATAGCGTTGTCATCGGGGCCGACCTCTGTCTCGAACCTCCTCCCGGTGAACGGCACAAACGGCGGCGCAAACCGTCGCGCCGCAAATGGTGATTGCATAAATTGTCCTTTTATGATTCTCTGGACACATTTTCGTCTCCAATTCCAGCGCGCCTCATGCAAATACCTCTCCTCTCCGCTCAGACGAGTCCACATTGTCACTCGCGGCTCCTTCCTCGTAATTGTGGCGCTTTGAGAAAATTGCCCTGCGTGTTTTTATGTTTCCACGGAGACATAACGCCGGCGTTGGGAGAGGAGGGAGTCCAAACCTGCTCTCTGCTTTGGCGGCGAGAGTAGAAGCTGATTGGTAAAAATGTTAAATGAGTTCTGATTTGGTACTTTAAAGACGAGATGTTATGCAGAGTTGGGGTTTTTTTTAGCTTTCTGCCGTGTTATAACGTCGTTTCCTCGTCAAGAACACGCCTAGAGAGGTTTTAGATGTCATACGTGCCTGTTTGTGTAATTTAGCGATCTCTCTTTGGCCGTAATCAAACCCTCTTTACGGTTAGCAGTGGGATTCTGTACAATTCTCCGCCCGCAAACATACGTTACCCATGATCCCACAGCACAATTCACCATAAATCAGGGGTCTTCAGTGTTTTTCAGGCCAGGGACCCACAACTATAAATAATCTGTGTATCATTTGTTCATTCGTTTTTCAATATAAAACCAAAAATAAGAAAATGAAACAAACAACACTTTTCTTCATTATTTTTCTCCAAAACCAAAATGAAAAACAGATAATGATTTGTTTTTTCAGTTTTCGATTTTGTGTTTAAATGAAAAATGGAAAAAACAGATAACAGCCGTTTACGCATATAAAACCCACTGTCTGTAACACGGCCGTTTCCCGTTTACGTGACTCCCATGACTGTGATGTTGGACTTTTGCACTGCATACGGACTGAACCGGGACTGATCCAGGTCTGGGACCAGACCAAGACTAGACCTGGACCAGACCTGGGACCAGACCAAGACTAGACCGGGACCAGACCAAGACCAGATCGGGACCAGAGCAGACTCCGAGCTTTGACTCCGAGCCTCCGCGGGGTCCAAGCCTCAGCTTCGAGCTCTGGCAACACGGTGATCTAAATGGGTCCTGGTCAAGTGGTAACGGAGGGAAACAGGGGCAGATTTTTTACATTCAAATGTCTCTTATTCAGAAACTAGAGGGACTATTGAAATAAGTAAAGTATCAGAATGTAGGAAAGAGTTACACTCCAACAGGGTCAAGTTAAACAAAAATTTAAAAACTCATGTCGGTAACGGAGGGAATGAAATATGCAGCACTTTTTGGGCAATAAATCCAAACAGTGATAACTCTTGGTTCTCACTTACATATCCTTAACAAACTGGTTTGAATATTTGCTTCAAATAGTTTTCTACCATATGGTACAAGATTAGGTTGAAAAACCTCTTACTTTTTGACTCATGAGATTTTTTATTAAGAAAGTTCATGGTAACGGAGGGAAAAGTAACGGAGGGAAAATTGTCAAACAAGTAGAAGGTGCAGGATTTTACATAATTTGTCAACTTTTTTCTTCTGAATACTTTAATATTACTTCAAAATGAAAGGAAACTATTTCTATACAAAATATGTCAGTCCTTCCAAGCAAATTTTTTATCATTTTAAATACTTTTTTTTTTTAAAAATCATGTACCTTCATCAACAGTTCAAAGATGGAATAACACAAGATATGATGAAATACATCCATTTATTTACATGATTTTCAGGTCTTTGAAATTTGGGAAATAATTTTTGTTCCATGTTTCATACATGGTCTGTTTAAAACGTATGGAACTTTAGAACCAAAAATGGTACAGAAAAAAGGTCAACAGTTTCATAAACTAGAGTACATATGTATCTGTTCAATACATTTTTATATCAGATGCATTAAATTGAATTTTTGGCCTTGTTGTTTACTTCTGCTTGACCGGGCCCAAATATGTTGTAATACCTCCACTTTAAGGTTTTGGATTGTACATGCTTTATTGTTTCCATGGAGATGCCGTTGCTTTGCCTAGAATGTTTCACAATGTGGCATTAATCTTACTCAAATGCTCAAAAACACCTTGAAAAACCTGCTTTACTGTTGTGGGCAGCGCAGCCTCTCCGTAGATCTTGCCATGTATCTTTAGGAAAAACTTTCACATCTCCACGGAGACGGGCAGGAAGTGTACCCTCCTTCAGAAAAGTGACAGAGTGCAGCTTTAAAATAGAGGCCGTCCTCACGCTTATTGTAAATGATCAGTTCCAACGAGGGCACGTCTCAACTCAAACCTCTTATATGTAAACGAATTTGCCCCAGATTCTCTTCAGGTATTTTTAGCTCTTTCTCACAGCGCACACCTTCCTCTCTTCTTTCTCTCTCTCTCTTTCTCTCCTCCTCTTTCACTCTTTTCCTCCTTTCTGCCACTCCTCCTCCCCACTCTCTTCTTCTCGTCTAATCTGCCTCCTTTTCCTCTCGCTCTTTCCTCTCTCGTCTTCTCTCTCGTCTCATCTCTCCGTCTGTGTCCCCTGACTCTCCATCCTCTCGCTGTCTCCTCCTCTTTCTCTCCCTCTCTGTTCTCTCCTCTCCTCTCTCTCTTCCTCTCCCCCCCTCTCTTTCTCTTCCTCTGTTCTCTCTCTCCCTTTTTCTCTCTCCCTCGCTCTCCTCTTCTGTTCTCTCTCTCTTACTGTCTCTCCTCCTCGGTTCTCGCTCTCCTTTTCTCTCGCTGCTCTCTCTTTCTCTCTCCTCTCTTCTGTCTCTTTCTCTCTGTTCACTCCCCTCTCTCTCTCTCCCCCCTCCCTTCTCTCCTCCTCTGTTCTCTCTTTTCCTCTGTCTCCTCTCTGTTCTCTCTGTCCCTCTCTCTCTCTTTCTCTTCTCTCCTCCTCCCTCTCTCTTCTCTCTCTTCTCTCTCTCTCTATCTCCCTCTCTCTTTCCCTCCTCCTCTGTCTCTCTCTCTTTCCTTTCTCTCTTCTCTCTCTCCTCTCCCTCCTCTTCTGTTCTCTCTCTCCCTTTCTCTCACTTCTCTCTTTTTCTCTCCTCTCTTCTCTCTCTTTCTCTCTGTTTGCTGTCTCTCTCTCTTTCTCTCTCTCCTCTCCTCGCTCTCTCCTCTGTTCTCTCTTTCCCTTTCTCTCTCTTTCCTCTCTCTCTCTTACTCTCCTCTCTCCTCTCTCTTGCTCTCTCTTCCCCTATCCCCTCTCTCCTCCTCTGTCCTCTTTTTCCTCTCTCTCCTCTCTGTTCTCTCTCTCTCTTCCTCTCTCCCCCCTCCTCTCTGTTCACTGTTTACCTTTATCTCTCTTTCCTCCCTCTCTCTTCTCTTTCTCTCTTAATCTCCTCCTCTCTCCTCTGTTCTCTCTCTCTCTCCTCCTCCTCCTCTCTGTCCTCTCTCTCCCTCTCTCTCCTCCTCTGTTCTCTATACCTCTCCCTCTCTCTCTCTCTCTCTCCCTCTCTTCTCTCTCTCTCTCTCTCTCTCTGTTCTATCTCTCTCACTCCCTCTCTCCATCTCTCTCTCCTCTCTTCTGTCCCCCTCTCTCTCTCTCTCTCCTTCTCTTTGCTCTTCTCTCTCTCCCTCTCTCTCCTCTTCTGTCCATCTCTCTCTCTCTCCTCCTCCTCCTCTCTGTCCTCTCTCTCCCTCTCTCTTCTCCCCCCTCTCTCTCCTCCTCTCTTCTCCCCCCTCTCTCTCACCCTCTCTTCCTCTCTCCTCCTCTGTTCTATCTCTCTCACTCCCTCTCTCCATCTCTCTCTCCTCTCTTCTGTCCCCCTCTCTCTCTCTCCTTCTCTTTGCTCTTCTCTCTCTCCCTCTCTCTCCTCTTCTGTCCATCTCTCTTCTCTCTCCTTCTCTTCGCTCTTCTCTCTCTCTCCATCTCTCTCTCCTCTTCTGTCCATCTCTCTCTCTCTCTCCTTCTCTTCGCTCTTCTCTCTCTCCCTCTCTCTTCTCCCCCCTCTCTCTCCTCCTCTGTTCTCTATACCTCTCTCTCTCTTCTCCTCTCTTCTCCCCCCTCTCTCTCACCCTCTCTTCCTCTCTCCTTCTCTGTTCTATCTCTCTCACTCCCTCTCTCCATCTCTCTCTCCTCTCTTCTGTCCCTCTCTCTCTCTCTCTCCTTCTCTTCGCTCTTCTCTCTCTCACTCTCTCTCTCTCTCCTTCTCTTTGCTCTTCTCTCTCTCCCTCTCTCCTCTTCTGTCCCTCTCTGCCTCCTCTCTCCTCCTCTGTTCTTTTTCTCTCCCCCCTCACTCCTGTCTCCCTCTCTCTCCTTCTCCCCTCCACCGTTCTCTCTCTCTTCTCCCTTCCCCCTCTTACTGTCTCTTCTCTCTGTTCTCTCCCTCTCTCGCTCTCCTCTCCTCCTTTCTTCTCTCTCCTCTCTTCTTTCTCTCTGTTCTTCGCGTGTTTCTCTTGTAAACAAAACACAAATAAACCTTTCCCCCGATAATAACCCGAGACGCTCTTTTTGATTTCTGTTCTATCTTTGGAAATCTTTAATCAGATTCGAGCTCGGCTGTCACCTCATCCCCCTCTCATCTCTCTCTCTCTCTCTCTCTCTCTCTTTTCCATCTCTCTCCGCTCCCTCCTTCATATCTTCTCTCTCTCCTTTCATCTTTTCTTGTCTCTCACATTCTCTTTGCTCTTCTTCTCTCTTCTTCCTCGTCTTGAGTTTATTATCCCGTACTTGAATCCCCTCATTATTTCCCTCTTTCCTCCCTCTCTCTTTCTTCCCGTCTTCTTTCTCTCTCTCTCTTTCTTTCCTTCTTAAATGAGTTTATTAACCTACTTGAATCTCCATATTACTCATCATTTATTAACCCTCCTCCTCTTTCCTCTCTCCCTCTCTTCTCTCTTCCCTCTCTCCCTCCGTACTTGACTCCCCGTATTATCCATCATTTGGGCTCATCCCTCGTTCCTCTCCTCTCTCCATCCCTCTGCATTATCCCTCATTACCTAAATAGGATTAGCGCGGCGCGGGTCCCTCGGCTGCGGTGCTAAAGGTGTAAGCTAATTACACTTGTCGTTTATGAGTCGGGGGCTTAAATAAACGGAGAGACGACGCTCGCCCACGTCAGAGGAGGAGAGGAGGAGAGGAGGGAGGGATGTACAAGACGAAGGGCAGTTGGACGTGAGGAGCAGAGAGAGAGAGAGAGAGAGAAAGAGGGAGGAGGTGTAGTAAGAATTTAAGATATTTGTATTCGTGATTCTTCAGGTTCTCTTTCTTGTTTCTCTCTCCTCCTCCTCTCTTTCTCTCTCTTTTTTCTTCTCTGTTCCCCCCGTCTTCCCTCTCTCTCTCTCTCTCTCTCTCTCTCTCTCTTCTCCTGTCTCTCTTGCTTCCTGTCTCTCTCCTCCTCTTTCTCCCCTCTCTCTCTCTCTCCTGTCGCTTTCTTCCTCTCTCCTCTCTCTTTCCTCCCTCTCTCCTCCTGTCTTTTTCTTCCCTTTCTCTCTATCTTCCTCTCTCCTCCTCCCTTTCGTCCTCCCTCTCTCTCTCTCTCTCTCTCTCTCTCTCTTCTCTCCCTGTCTCCTCTCTTTCTTTCTCTCTCTCTCTCTTCTCCTGTCTCTTTCTCTCTCTCTTCTACTGTCTTTCTTTCTTCCTCTCTCTCTCCTCCTTTCTCTCTCTCTTCCTCTCTTCTTTCTTTCCTCTTCTCTCCTTCTCTCTCTTCCTTTCTTCCTCTTTCCTTCTTCTCTCTCTTCTCTTCTCTCTCTCTTCTCTCTCCCTCCCCTCTCTTTCCCTTCTTTTTCCTCTCTCCTCCTCCTCTCTTTCTCTCTCTCTCGCTTCTCCTGTTCCCCCCTTCTTCCCTCTCTCTCTCTCTCCTCTTTCTCCTCCTATCTTTTTTCTCCTCTCTCTCTTTCTCTCTCTTCTCCTGTCTCTCTTGCTTTTCTTCTCCTCTCTCCTCTTTCTCTCCCTCTCCTCTCTCTCCTGTTGCTTTCTTCCTCTCTCCTCCTCTCTCTCTTTCCTCCCTCTCTCCTCCTGTTTTTCTTCCTTTTTCTTTTCTCTCTGTCTTTCTCCTCCTGTCTTTTTCTCCCTTTCTCTCTATCTCTCTTCTCCTCCTGTCTCTCTCTCTCTCCTCCTCCTCTCCGTCCTCCTCTCTCTTCTCTCTCTCTCTCCCCTGTCTCTCTCGCTTTCTCTCTCTCTTCTCTGTCTCTTTCTCTCTCTCTTTCTACTCTTTCTTTCTTCTTTCTTCCTCTTTCTCTCTCTTTCCTCTCTCTTTCCTCCTTTCTCTCTCTCTTCTCCTCTCCTCTCTTTCTTCCTCTTTCCTTCTCGCTCTCTCTCTTCTCCTGTCTCTCTCTTTCTTCCCCCTCTCCCCTCTCTTTCCTCCTCTCTTTTCTCTCTCTCTCCTCCTCTCTTTCTCTCTCTCTCGCTTCTCCTGTTCCCCCGTGTCTTCCCTCTCTCTCTCTCTCTCTCTCTCTTCTCTCCTCCTCTTTCTTCCTATCTTTTTTCTCCTCTCTCTCTTTCTCTCTCTTCTCCTGTCTCTCTTGTTCCTTCTCTTCCTCCTCTTTCTCCTCCCTCTCTCTCCTGTCCTCTCTTCTTCCTCTCTCCTCCTCTCTCTCTCTCCTCTCTCTCCTCTCTCGTCTTCCTCTCTCTCTCTCTCCTCTCTCTCCCTCTCTCTCTCTCTGTCTCTCTCTTCTCTTCTACTCTTTCTTTCTTCTCCTGCTCTCTTCCTCCTTCTCTCTCTCTCCCTCTCTCTCCTCCTTCTCTTTCTCTCTCTCTTCTCCTCTCCTCTCTTTCTTCCTCTTTCCTTCTCGCTCTCTCTCTTCTCTGTCTCTCTCTTTCTTCCCCCTCTCCCCTCTCTTTCCTCCTCTCTTTTTCTCTCTCTTCTCCACTCTCTTTCTTCTCGCCTCATTCTCGTCCTCTTTCTTCCCCTCTCTCTTCTCTCTCTCTCTCCTCTCTCTCTTTCTTCTCCTGTCTCTTTTTCTTCCTCTCTCTTTCCTCCTCTCTCTTTCTGTCTCTCTCTCCTGTCTCTCTTCTTCTTGCTCTCTCTCCTCCTCTCTTTCTCTTTTTTTTTGTTATTGTTGGGGTTTTTTTGTACAGTTTTAAGTGACAAATGACAAAATAAATGTTTTATTAAAAGTCAAAGTCCTCTCACTCTCTTCTCCTCCTCCTCCTCTTTTTTTTTTTTTGCAGATATTAATTACGCCCAAATGTATGTTATAATAATAAAAAACACATTTACAAATTCACTTTTCACTTTCTCTCTTCCTCTCCTCTCTACCTTTACCCACTCTCCGTTTCTTCTTCTCCTCCTCTCTTTCACTCTTTTCCTCCTCTCTTTCTCTCCTCTCACTCTTTCCTCTCTGGGCAGTGCAGAAAAACTTATCAGTCCCAAATATCGTCTAGATTTTCGATATCGGACCAATCGTTGTCTGAGGAAATCCCACAGAATCACAGATATCGTCCGAAACCGATAAACCGATTCCCTTCTCTGCACTGACCGTGTGTCGTTTTGTGTTTTTGCAGCTGGAGGAGCAGCTGAGTCGTCTGCAGAGGGAGAAGAACGACATCCAGTCCAGAATGGAGGAGGACCAGGAGGATCTGAACGAGCTCATGAAGAAACACAAGGCCGCAGTGGCGCAGGTCTGTCATCTGTACCGTTGTTAGGTCTGCCTAAACATTGTAAACAAGAAGAAAGACAAGAGATTAATTCAGTTTTACTCGCGAGGAGAACGGGCAGAGAGTGGGCAACAAAACCAACAGTCTCCACACGTTCTGATGCCTCAAGGCCGTTCTCCTCTTTTTATTTCATTAGGAGGCCCTAGTTACAGAATGATAATTCTCAAGGGGAAGGGGAAACAGCAAAGACATAATAACAAACTGATGAAGCTATGCATAGTATAAACACATAAAACATGATTAACAATCAGGAGGTGCCTTAGGTTTGGACAGACACCATCATAACTCTTGCATGTGTGACAGTGGGAGTTGGCTTCATGTGAGGAATCATCTCGAGGTTCACTAGAGCGATAGGACACTGCACACAGTTGTCAAACACACAGAGGTTATTCATTTTCATACAAGTGATTGGTACATTATAAATCAAAGAATTGTAGTTACATAAATGGTTAACTCATAGGCCTAGAATATCACACAAGTATTTAGCAAATATGGGATAATAAAATTATTCTGACAACCGTTTACTCACTCTCTGTTCTACCTGGAATGTTCCGCAGTATGGCATTAAACATATCCGTCTTGTGTGGTGTGTGTGTGTGTGTAGAATCCCTCAGTCGTCCAGGTAGAATTAACGGCAAACCGGACAAACGTTTATTTAGCTCTAAAGCATTTCAATTTCAAACCTACAAACATTTTAAGACAGAAACGGATCCACCTAAAGAACAAAACGCCGAGTCACAAACAAAGCAACAAATGTGGTTTAGTTCATTTAGTGTAGTGAAAACTGGAGAAATAAAACCAACACAGACGAGAGAGCAACACAGGACCTCAGTCTGCTGTACATCTCCATCTTAAAGCCACAGGACACTCCTTTGAGCACAGTGAGGTACAGATCTGAGCCAGAGAAAAGAATTGGTTTGAGAAGGGAGTTAAAGAAGCAATTTTTGTTAGGAAAGACAATTCTTCCTAGTGCCTCTGCTCAGTTTCAATTCTTTCCAGCGACTAGGTCAGGAATCGGAATACACTAGACTGTTGGCAAGAACCCCGAAAGTTGTAGACCGCGCACCGGCCAATCAGCGAAGAGCTGTGAATATGGAGTAAGAAAGCTTTCAAAAATATTTGTGCGCATAGAATAGAAATCCGTGCGTATTTGGCTGTAGTTGCGCATAAAATAAATATGTGCAAACTCTAAAATTAGTCCAGTCGTACATAAAATATGTATAAAATGAAGTATTGTTAGTGTTAGACAGTACTTATGTGCAGAGCGACACTGTACCTAACAACAACAACAATAATGATGATTAAAAATATTATGTAAAGAGCAACATAAATAGCAGCTGTAAATAAGAAAATAGGTGTTATCTTGTTAGGTGGAATTAGACCAAAGTGATCCCAAACCATGGATCGCTTTTTTCCACTTGTAGATGCCATCGAAAATGAAACAAATGCCAAAAGTCGCCAAAATCACCACTATCGTCACACGACACTCCTCACTACCCAACATTTTTAAGAAATATTGGTGCATCTTTTATACTGTAGCAGTTTAGCGCTCGTCAAACCACAGAAGCGCTCTGAACCAATCGCAGAGCGGAACATTCACCGAGCCAATGAAACGCTTCGATACACTGAAGCGACTGACACGCAGAGCGAAGCAGTCGGGGGAGGGACCCACACTTCGACACTTCGGTCACGTGAGCGGCTGCTGCGAGACGAGCTCCGAGGCAGTGCTGTGGAGAAATTTGTTTCAGAAAGAACGAGACGCGCTCCGGAGCTCCGACTCATTTGCCCGTCACTAGTTTTCAACCTAAATAAACGTTTGTCCAGGTGACAAATTGAATTCCTCCTTTGGCGTATCCGTCTTTTATTCAACAAATGTTTTTATTCTTGCAATTTTAGAAAAATGCACATGTGAGTATTTGACCTCTAACTTGACCTGGTGTCACTTTCTACTCTCCATACGTTCGGTGATATACTGCGGAACATTCTACGCCAAAGCAATAACATCCCCAATCTCCATGCAAATAAGCAGATGGCAAAAATGTTACGCAATGCAGCTTTAATTGCTTCTTCTGCTTCCCTCAATATCTGGAGGATATTTACTCTTCTCCCCGAGATTCTGTTCGTTCTATATTTGAAAAGAGCAGATCTAATGCATTCCCCTTAATGAATCCAACTCCCTCCTCTTGAGATTGGAGAGTCTCTTGTTGCCATGGAGAGCTAATGTTGTGAGTAAAAAGCTCCCCGCAGTTTTCAGACGTGTCCCATCAGAGCCGAGTCTCAGGAGGCAGAGGCAGATGGACGAGGAGACAGAGATTCAGAGAGAGAGAAAGACAGAGGCAGAGCAAAAGAGGCAGATGCAGAGAGACAGAGATGCAGAGATGCAGAGAGACGTAGATATAGAAACAGAGAGACAGACAGAGAAGCAGAGAGACAGACAGAGAAGCAGAGAGACAGACAGAGAAGCAGAGACAGATGAAGAGAGAAAGAGAGACAGATGAAGAGAGAAAGAGACAGATGTAGAGACACAGACACAGGTGCAGGGAGACAGAGATGCAGGTGCGGAGAGAAAGAGGCAGAGAGAAAGAGACAGATGCAGAGAGACAGATGAAGCGAGACAGAGGAAGCGAGACAGAGATGCAGAGAGATGTAGATATAGAAGCAGAGAGACAGACAGAGAAGCAGAGAGACAGAGACAGAGAAGCAGACAGACAGAGAAGCAGAGAGATGGAGACAGAGAAGCAGAGAGACGGAGACAGAGAAGGAGAGAGACAGATGCAGATGCAGAGAGAAAGAGAGACACAGAGACAGAGGAAAAAGCAGAGAGACAGATATAGAAACAGACAAAGAGACAAAGGTAGAGATATAGAGAGGCAGAGAGACAGACAGATGCAGAGAGACAGATACAGATCCAAGAAGGCACATCCAGGGAGGCAGAGAGAGAGAGGAACTGAGACAGTGAGACAGACATAGAGAGACAGATGCAGAGAGACAGATGCAGAGAGAAAGAGAAGAGAGACAGATGCAGAGAGACAGAGAGAGATACAGAAGAGAGAGAGAAGAGAGACAGATGCAGAGAGAAGACAGATGCAGAGAGAGAGACAGATGCAGGAGAAGACAGATGCAGAGAGAAGAGAGAGACAGATGCAGAGAGAGAGATGCAGACAGATGCAGACAGATGCAGAGAGAAAGAGAGACAGATGCAGAGAGAGACAGATCAGAGAGAAGAGAGAGATGCAGACAGATGCGAGAGAGAGAGACAGATGCAGAGAGATGCAGAAGAGAGACAGATGCAGAGAGACAGATGCAGAGAGACAGATGCAGATGCAGAGAGAGAGCAGAGCAGAGAGAGAGACAGATGCAGAGAGACAGATGCAGAGAGACAGATGCAGAGAGAAGAGAGATGCAGACAGATGCAGAGAGAGAAAGAGAGACAGATGCAGAGAGAAGAGAGAGACAGATGAGAGAGAGAAAGAGAGACAGATGCAGAGAGAGACAGAGCAGAGAGACAGATGACAGAGAGAGAGAGAGAGCAGATGCAGAGAGACAGATGCAGAGAGAGACAGAGATGAGAGAGCAGAGAGAGAGAGAGAGAGACAGATGCAGAGAGAAAGAGAGACAGATGAAGAGAAGAAGAGAGACAGAGACAGATGCAGAGAGAGAGAGAAGAGAGACAGATGCAGAGAGAACAGAGAGCAGACAGATGCAGAGAGACAGAGAGAGAGACAGATGCAGAGAGACAGATGCAGAGAGACAGATAGCAGAGAGACAGATGCAGACAGATGCAGAGAGACAGATGCAGAGAGACAGATGCAGAGAGAAAGAGAGACAGATGCAGAGAGAAGAGAGAGAGCAGAGAGAGAGACAGATGCAGAGAGACAGATAGAGACAGACAGAGCAGAGAGAAAGAGAGACAGATGCAGAGCAGAGAGAAAGAGAGACAGATGCAGAGAGAAAGAGAGACAGATGCAGAGAGCAGAAAGAGAGACAGATGCAGAGAGAGAGAGAGAGAGAAGAGAGACAGATGCAGAGAGCAGAGAGAAAGAGAGACAGATGCAGAGAGAAAGAGAGAGAGAGAGCAGAAGAGAGACAGATGCAGAGAGACAGCAGAGAGAAGAGAGAACAGAGCAGAGAGATGCAGAGAGACAGATGAGAAGACAGATGCGAGGAGAGACAGATGCAGAGAGCAGAGAGACAGATGCAGAGAAAAGAGACAGATGCAGAGAGCAGAGAGCAGAGAGAAGAGAGACAGAGCAGAGAGAAAGAGAGACAGATGCAGAGAGAAGAGAGAGATGCAGAGAGAGAGCAGAGAGAAAGAGAAGATGCAGAGAGCAGAGAGACAGAGAGAGAGAGAGAGACAGATGCAGAGAGAAAGAGAGACAGTGCAGAGAGACAGAGACCAGATGCAGAGAAAGAGAGACAGATGCAGAGAGAAAGAGAGACAGATGCAGAGAGACAGATGCAGAGAGACAGATGAGAGAAGAGAGAGACAGATGCAGAGAGACAGATGCAGAGAGAAGAGAGACAGACAGAGAGACAGATGCAGAGAGACAGATGCAAGAGAAAGAGAGACAGATGCAGAGAGAAAGAGAGACAGATGCAGAGAGAGAGAGAGACAGATGCAGAGAGAAAGAGAGATGCAGAGAGATGCAGAGAGACAGAGCAGACAGATGCAGAGAGAAAGAGAGACAGATGCAGAGAGAAAGAGAGACAGATGCAGAGAGACAGAGGAGAAGAGAGACAGAGCAGAGAGAGAGAGATGCAGAGAGACAGATGCAGAGAGACAGATGCAGAGAGAAAGAGAGACAGATGCAGAGAGATGCAGAGAGACAGATGAGAAGCAGAGAGACAGATGAGAGCAGAGAGACAGATGAGAGAAAGAGAGAAGCAGAGAGAAGAGAGACAGATGAGAGACAGATGCAGAGAGAGAGAGACAGAGCAGAGACAGATGCAGAGAGACAGATGCAGAGAGACAGAGAGATGCAGAGAGAGACAGAGAGACAGATGCAGAGAGAGAGCAGAGAGAAGAGAGACAGATGCAGAGAGACAGATGAGAAGAGATGAGAGAGACAGATAGAGAGAAGAGAGACAGATGCAGAGAGAAGAGAGACAGATGCAGAGAGAGAAGCAGAGAGACAGATGCAGAGAGAAAGAGAGACAGATGCAGAGAGAAAGAGAGACAGATGCAGAGAGAGAGACAGATGCAGAGAGACAGATGCAGAGAGAAAGAGAGACAGATGCAGAGAGACAGATGCAGAGAGAAAGAGAGACAGATGCAGAGAGAAAGAGAGACAGATGCAGAGAGACAGATGCAGAGAGACAGATGCAGAGAGACAGATGCAGAGAGAAGAGAGAGAGACAGATGCAGATGCAGAGAGAGAGAGAGAGACAGATGCAGAGAGAAAGAGAGACAGATGCAGAGAGAAAGAGAGACAGATGCAGAGAGAAAGAGAGACAGATGCAGAGAGAAAGAGAGACAGATGAGAAAGAGAGAGACAGATGCAGAGAGAAAGAGAGACAGAGAGAACAGAGAGACAGATGCAGAGAGATGCAGAGAGACAGAGAGAGAGAAAGAGACAGATGCAGAGAGAAGAGAGACAGATGCAGAGAGACAGAGCAGATGAGAAGAGAGAGACAGATGCAGACAGAAGACAAGAGAGAACAGAGAGACAGATGCAGAAGAGAGACAGATGCAGAGCAGAGAGACAGAGAGAAGAGAGACAGAGAGAGAGAGAAAGAGAGACAGATGCAGAGAGAAGAGAGACAGATGAGAGACAGATGAGAAGAGAGACAGAGCAGAGAGCAGAGAGACAGATGCAGAGAGACAGAGAGACAGATGCAGAGAGAAAGAGAGACAGATGCAGAGAGACAGATGAGAGAGACAGATGCAGAGAGACAGATGCAGAGAGACACAGAGAGAGACAGATGCAGAGAGACAGAGAGATGCAGAGAGACAGAGAGACAGATGCAGAGAGAGAGAGATGCAGAGAGAGAGACAGATGCAGAGAGAAAGAGAGACAGATGCAGAGAGAAAGAGAGACAGATGCAGAGAGCAGAGAGACAGATGCAGAGAGACAGATGCAGAGAGAAAGAGAGACAGATGCAGAGAGAAAGAGAGACAGATGCAGAGAGACAAGAGAGACAGATGCAGAGAGATGCAGAGAGAGACAGATAAGAGACAGAGAGAGAGACAGATGCAGAGCAGAGAGAGAGAGACAGATGCAGAGAGAAAGAGAGACAGATGCAGAGAGAAGAGAGACAGATGCAGAGAGAAAGAGAGACAGATGCAGAGAGAAAGAGAGACAGATGCAGAGAGAAAGAGAGACAGATGCAGAGAGACAGAGAGAGCAGAGAGAAGAGAGACAGATGCAGAGAGACAGAGCAGAGAGAGAGAAAGAGAGACAGATGCAGAGAGAAAGAGAGACAGATGCAGACAGATGCAGAGAGAAAGAGAGACAGATGCAGAGAGACAGAGAGATGCAGAGAGAGAGACAGATGCAGAGAGACAGATGCAGAGAGAAAGAGAGACAGATGCAGAGAGACAGATGCAGAGAGACAGATGCAGAGAGAAAGAGAGACAGATGCAGAGAGACAGATCCAGGGAAGCAGAGAGAGAGAGGCACTGAGACATAGAGGCAGAAATGCAGTGAGGCAGAGAAAAGTGTCAAAATTATACATAATCTATAGGCTCATTTTGTGATTAAAACTCAACCACGAGGAGTTTAATGTGATTGTGCGATAAAAAAATTTGTGAATTTAAAAGCTGAAACATAAACAAACGTGTTACCATAAACGAACATGCAATAAAAAAACAGGATAATACTTGTCGTTCTTCTCTCCATTAACACTTGTCTGTCTCTTTTTAGTCGGCCCAGAACCTGAACCAGATCAGCGACCTGCAGGCCCAGCTGGAGGACGCCCTCAAGGAGAAGCAGGAGGTCCAGGAGAAGGTAAGAACCACGCGAAGCCCGGGGTGACCAGATTTCAAAAAAGAAAAACCCTCAAAATCAAAATATACGACGCAATTCCCAAAGTATTTTACGAATCCAGCCCCACGAAGGACTACAGATTTCCAGATTTCAACAGCGAAACCCTCCTAAAAACCGCCGAAAATATGATGTAACTTTAAGTCCAAATGTATTTCACCAGTCCAGCCCCGGTAAAGATTAAAAGTAACACGGTATGCGCAGGGGTTGCCAGGTTTCGACAGCAAAACCTTCCTAAAAAAAAAAAAAAAAACTGCAGAAAATATGGTGCAATCTCAAATCCCCGACGCTTTTTACCAGTCCAGCACCACTAAGGATTCCAACTCATTCGACATAAATTGCTCTGCCCAAACCCACGGACCCATTTTCTTCTCTGGGGAAAAAGCAGCTCTCTAATTCAGCATGAAAATCTGCAGACCTGGCAACCCCGACTCAGACTGAAAAGAACATTACACAGTGCGAACAGCTCATTTCAGGGTGATTTCAGCTCAATGGACGACTTAAGCTTGACATGTTTTCACCTCTGATTTGAGCCTCGGTTTAATATTGAACACGGCAAAAAAAAAAAAAAAAAAAAAAATCGATTGTTTTTGAAGGGACCCGGGTCTTAAAACGAAAACTCCTCTTTGTAGATCTCTTATCTTGGGTTTATAAAAGTTATTTAAAGGTGCTTTTGGTGGAGGGACTTGCTTGTTTCCATGGAGATATTATTGGTTCGGTATCACATTAAACATTTCCATCTAACATTTATTCATTACAGGTGGTTTTATTGCTCAGAAATACAGCATTTCTTCTGTGAATAGAGGCGACTCTCCGCAGATCTGACCTGTAATGTGGCGTAGCGCTGTAACCTGTTCGTCTTTCTCACGATAAATCGGTTTAATCTACACTAGGGTTGGGCGATATCCAAATTTTGATACCGTTAAACCTTCCCAGGATTTTACCGTGAAAGAAAATATCTATACCTGGCGAGATGGTACATGACAGTTTCCTTAAAGCTTCAGTACGTAACATTTTTTTGGCCAAAAATAGACTCAAAACTACTTTTTTTTTTACACATTTTGGTTGTGTTTACTTCACTGACAAACATACAAACTCCACAAACCTGACTCGTATTTGGCCTGGAGCAGGGCCTTCTCCTGCTCGTCTCCATGGAGATGATATTGCTGTTTTGGCTATAATCTTGATGAATGTTCCGAAGTATGGCTTTAATAAGAAATTTACACACTGCACCGTTTTGTTTTTTTTATTCTTGAGTTGAGATTTAATAAGTTTACGTTGCATAAAGGTGCACGATGTAGCTTTTTGGAGTCTGTCAACTACCTGTTACTATGGATACGTCGTCGCTCTGCCCTGAATGTTCCGCAGTGTGACATTAAACAGCTTTACTTTACATTTATTCAATTACAAGAGGTTTTATAGCTCAAAAATACCTTGAAAAAGCCACATTCTGACATTCTGTGAGCGGGGTCGCCTCTCCACAGATCTGACCCGTAACTTGGTCTGGTTTGGTCTCCATGGAGATAGGAAGGTTTAAAGCCACACTGCGAAACATTCCAAAGCAGCAACATCTTCACAGAAAGAAAAAGAAAAAAAAGCATTTGACAAAACCTCCACCAGAAAAGTTACACAACGCGTTTTTAAGTTTAGTTTAGTTTTCGGTGAAAAATTGTGAAACCAAAGCATCATCTTGTGTTCTAGATGATTTTTTTTTCCCCGTGCGAGTTGGGGAGTAACAGATTACATGTACCAGAATTATGTAATCAGAGTACAAATTATGAGTAACTGTATTCAGTTACAGTTACTGTTTCAGTGAGTGGTAATTGGATTACAGTTACTTTGTTGAAATAAATGGATTACACGGCGGGATTTTCCTGTGATCACATTTTGGGCTATTCCGTTTTTTTGTTTGTTTTGTTTTGTTTGGTAATTCCACTCATTGCCGGACACTAAACCAGGTCTAAACCCAGGTCCAAACCAGTTCTAACCCTGTTCTAAACCAGGACTAAACTGGGATTTAACAGGACTAAATCATGCAGCGTGGACTGTGTCTCCTCCTCTTCTATCAATAATATTTTTAATACAGTTAAGGAAAGTCTGGGCTTTTCATTGTCTTTTATCAGACAAAACTTCTTATGTGAAGATTTCCTCATCTTTGTTTCTCTACAGCAAATCAAGTAATCCAAAGTATTCAGATTACATTACTCACTTTAAGTAATTTAATGAATTACGTTACAAACTACATTTTGGTGTATGTAATCTGTAATTTGTAAGGGAATACATTTTAAAAGTCACCTTCTCAACACTGCCCGTGAGTTTTTATATTTTTATAGCGGTAAATCTGCATCTGTGTTCTGTCTCCTCTCGACAAACCCAGCGCTGGTGAAATGAAGCTCCGTCAGCGAGCACAAATCCACAGAGTTTAGTGTCAGAAACAAGGCCTCTGCTGTCGCCCGGGAACGAGACCAATCACACTCAGGCTGCGTTCAGACTGCAGGGCTTAACGCTCAATTCCGATTTTTTTTTTTTGTGTGAAATCCGATGTTTTTGCGAGGTCGTTCACATTTCCAATTAAATGTGACTTGTATGTGACTCCAGTGTGAACATTAAACGGCCCGAAAGTGTCCCACATGTGACACTGGAGACACGACGACGTCAACCGCAGCGAGCGTCTCTGTGTTTACGGAAGTTGTCCAAACATGGACGCAGCATCGAGCACCTGGAGATTTTAAAGTTCCTCTCGTACCGGAGCCAGAACATGAACAACTTACTTGTTTTAAGGAGGAGATTGAGAAGGAGAAGGACGAGGTTTTTGGTCGTGGTGTTTTGTGGGGCAGCGGCAGCGACGTCCGTTGAAAGGAACGTGTGGATGTGGAGACGGAGCCAAGAGTGGTGAGTGGTGATGTGCTTCACTTCAGTCACACGGAGTTTATTAACAATTTTCACCTACTTCAGTGCGCAGAATAGTGACGTTTGTGTCTTGTTGATAACGTGTAGGTGGATGAATGCACTTTGGCCGTTCACACTGAAGTCACATGTCAAAAGATCAGATATGTATCAGTTTCAGGAGCACATATCCAAGTGTCCTGGGTCACATTTGAAAAAATCAGATCTGTGTCGTTCAGACTGTCATTAAAAGATCAGATACAGGAACATAGGGGCCAAAAAAATCGGATTTGGGTCACTTCAGGCTGCAGTCTGAACGCAGCCACAGATACAAGAGCTGCTCCTCCTCCTCGGGCTGCACCGTTTCGGGAAAAAGAACTGCATCTGTGATTTCTCTGACAAGTATTCCGATTATGATTCAATTTGAAATGTTTTTAAAAAAGAGGTTTCAAAGTGTACATTGTAAAAAAGAAAAAACTCCAGGAGGGTTTATATTTGAGAGAAAAACCGAAATACAAGCGGGTTAGGTTTTCAAAGGTTTAAACTACAGGTAGCCATTTTTATTTTTTATTTTTTGTTTTTTATGTCTTTTGTTCTTTGCAGAGGAGTAAAAAATGTCATTCCAATTTTGAGTTTTGATAATTGCACCAACTTGAATGTGATCACGGTGAGATAAAAGCTAAAACAAGCTCCGCAAAGAGTTCTCCAGCTGTTCTGATGTGGTCCACTGCTTTAGTCTGGATATAAAGGTGCACTGTGTAACTTTTTGGTTGGGATGTTTCTATGGATGTGTCGTTGCTCTGCCTGGAATGTTCCGCAGTATGATATTCAGTGTTGGGAAGGTGACTTTTAAAATGTAATCCCCTACAGATTACAGATTACAGACCCCAAAATGTAGTTTGTAACGTAATCCATTAAATTACTTAAAGTGAGTAATGTAATCTGAATACTCTGGATTACTTGATTTGCTGTAGAGAAGCAAAGACTAAGATATCGTAACATAAGAAGTTTTGTCTGATAAAATAAAAACAAAAAGCCCAAACTTTACTGAACCAAATTAAAAATATTATTGATAGAAGTGGAGGAGACACGTCCACACAGCAGGATTTAGTCCTGTTAAATCCTGTTTTAGTCCTGATTTAGTCCTGGTTTTAGTCCTGGTTTTAGTCCTGGTTTAGTCCTATTTTAGTCCTGGTTTAGTCCTGTTTTAGTCCTATTTTAGTCCTATTTCAGTCCTGGTTTAGTCCTATTTTAGTCCTGGTTTAGTCCTGGGTTAGTCCTGGTTTAGTCTTGGTTCAGTCCTGGTTTAGACCTGGTCTAAGTCCTGGTTTTAGTCCTAGTTCAGTCCTGGTTTAGTCCTGGTTTAGTCCTGGTTTAGTCCTGGATTAGTCCTCCTCCTCAGTCCTGAAATCAGTCCTGGGTTAGTCCTGGTTTAGTCTTGGTTCAGTCCTGGTTTAGACCTGGTCTAAGTCCTGGTTTTAGTCCTAGTTCAGTCCTGGTTTTAGTCCTGGTTTAGTCCTATTTTAGTCCTGGTTTAGTCCTGTTTTAGTCCTATTTTAGTCCTATTTTAGTCCTGGTTTAGTCCTATTTTAGTCCTGGTTTAGTCCTGGTTTAGACCTGGTCTAAGTCCTGGTTTTAGTCCTGGTTCAGTCCTGGTTTAGTCCTGGTTTAGTCCTGGATTAGTCCTCCTCTTCAGTCCTGGAATCAGTCCTGGGTTAGTCCTGGTTTAGTCTTGGTTCAGTCCTGGTTTAGTCCTGGGTTAGTCCTGGTTTAGTCTTGGTTCAGTCCTGGTTTAGACCTGGTCTAAGTCCTGGTTTTAGTCCTAGTTCAGTCTTGGTTTAGTCTTGGTTCAGTCCTGGTTTAGTCCTGGATTAGTCCTCCTCTTCAGTCCTGGTTTAGTCCTGGTTTAGTCCTGGGTTAGTCCTGGTTTAGTCTTGGTTCAGTCCTGGTTTAGACCTGGTCTAAGTCCTGGTTTTAGTCCTAGTTCAGTCGTGGTTTAGTCCTGGTTTAGTCCTGGTTTAGTCCTGGATTAGTCCTCCTCTTCAGTCCTGGTTTAGTCCTGGGTTAGTCCTGGTTTAGTCTTGGTTCAGTCCTGGTTTAGTCCTGGTTTAGTCCTGGATTAGTCCTCCTCTTCAGTCCTGGAATCAGTCCTGGGTTAGTTTTGGTTTAGTCTTGGTTCAGTCCTGGTTTAGTCCTGGTTTAGTCCTGGGTTAGTCTTGGTTCAGTCCTGGTTTAGTCTTGGTTCAGTCCTGGTTTAGTCCTGGGTTAGTCCTGGTTTAGTCCTGGTTCAGTCCTGGTTCAGTCCGTGGCTTATGCAGTGCAAAAGTTTGTGCTGAGGGGTTTTACAGACTTAAAACAGATATAATAATTGTAAAAAATAAAGTTGACTATTTTGCAGATTTCACCTTTCGCGGGTTATTTTTCGAACATAACGAGGGACACTGTACACATTTAAAGCTGTTCTAAATAGACGGGTTTGGAGCATTTTCAGTAGATAAAGAAACTCTCGGGAGCTTTTGAACTCACAATTATTGAGAAAATCCATCTTCGCTGCACAAGGTTGACCGAGAATGTTCCACAAAGTCTTATTAAATTGTTTTTATTCCGACAAAATACCTGGATTCTTACTTTGACCAGAAAGGTTTCATTGTGCACCTTTAAAAAATTGCAAAAATTTCAAACTTTAACACTTTCACACCAGGAGAAATCATCATTAAATTAAATCAAATCAAAGAAGGATCTGTTAAAAGTTACTGGAATATTACTTTTTTGTCCCTTTTGAATTTTCTTCTTCCATTTTTAAAAAAATGATTCTCCAATTTTGCCTGACTCTTGTTTCAGATTTTTACTCATCGTGATTTCTGCCCAAATAATAAAAAAGTTAGCCTTGACTTTTTTTTTTAACTTTGGAAACTTCCCTGTCTCACTCTGGTTCCTTAAAGGCATTTCCAAAAATTTCAATTTCAGATCTGTCAGTCTCAGGCAAAAGGTTAACTCAAGTTTGTTTTGCCAAAATACACTTCACTTTTTTTTTTTTTTTTTCTTTTTTTCTGACCTGCAGCGTTTTCAGACCTCTGTCCACTGAAACATGGCGTCGTGGAGAAGCAGCGTTAGAGTCTCTGCTGCTCAAAACTTTCGGTTACTTTTGTTTTGCAGTAGCAGGAATGATTAGAATGAATAAAAATGAATAAACAGAGCAGTAAAAGCAGTATTAAACAGTCATAAATTAAACATAAGTGATTAGTATTCGAGGCTAAACAAACGCGAAAGGAGTAATGTGAACGTCACGCTACAAAACTTAAGTGGGGAACAGAAAACAGATGCACGACACACAAATTACCGTAATTTCCAGACTGTTGAGCGCACCTGAATATAAGCCACATCAACTAAATGTTTACCAAATTTTAAAATTGTACGTATATAGGCCGCACCTGAATATAAACCACAGGTGTCCACATCTTCAAGAAAGTTTTTAAGTTCACAGTGGTATAATACAACATATGGGCCCGGTCAAGCAGAAGTAAACAACAAGGCCAAAAATTCAAGTTAATGCATCTGATATAAAAATGTATTGAACAGATACATATGTACTCTAGTTTATGAAACTGTTCACCTTTTTTCTGTACCATTTTTGGTTCTAAAGTTACATATGTTTTAAACAGACCATGTATGAAACATGGAACAAAAATGATTTCCCAAATTTCAAACACCTGCAAATCATGTAAATAAATGGATGTATTTCATCATATCTTGTGTTAGTTGATCTTTGAACTGTTGATGAAGGTATATGATATAAAAAATAAAAAATAAACGTATTTAAAATGAAAAAATTTTATAGAAATAGTTTCCTTTCAAGTAATATTAAAATCCAACTAAAACCTTCTACTTGTTTGCACAATTTTCCCTCTGTTACTTTTCCCTCCGTTACCATGAACTTTCTTAATAAAAAATCTCATTAGTCAAAAAGTAAGAGGTTTTTCAATCTAATCTTGTACCATATGGTAGAAAACTATATGAAGCAAATATTCAAACCAGTTTGTTAAGGATATGTAAGTGAGAACCAAGAGTTATCACTGTTTGGATTTATTGCCCAAAAAGTACTGCATATTTCATTCCCTCCGTTACCGACATAAGTTTTTAATTTTTTGTCAACAACTTGAAAGAATATCACAGGAGACAGACATTTCAATGTAAAAAATCTGCCCCTGTTTCCCTTCGTTACTGCTTGACCGGACCCCCATGCATGTTTGAGTAATCTAGCGATCTCTCTTAAGCTCTATTCAAACCCTCTTTATGGCTAGAAGTACGATTCTGTGCCCACAAACCTACATCGCCCACGCTCCCACACGACAGTTCTCCGTAAATATACAAAAACATGATACAAAACAACTTATAAAACATTTTTCCAAACAATAAACGGTAACACGGTGATCTAAATATGTTATGTGTTCGCAGTAGAAGTAAAATACTCGCTCTTTAAAAATCTTATCTTTGGGACTAATTAAAAACCTTTAACAGAAATCCCCCCGGTGCAGACCTCGTTGTCCATATGCTCGCGGATAAACTTTTATTTCCTTGTTATTTCGGCTCCATAAACCAGGCTCACCCACATATGGCCCGTTCACTTTGGAGGGAAAAGAAAACTGCCGCTGTTTTTGCGATCACTATTATGTTAACAACAACTAGCAGGCTAACAGCGCACTTCATAGTTCAGGGACAATGAAACCTTTTATATTTACAGACCAAACAGTGGACTTATTTTGACCCTAAAAACCTCAAATATGTACTGAGGCAACACTTATTTTACTTTATTACATGGAAAAATCTTGGTTTCAGCTTGATTATTTTTTGTTGGTAGAAATTTTGGTAACACTTTATAATAACTACACCTTATTTAGCCTTAATAAAGCATGAATAAAGACTTAATTAATAATGATTCACGCTTAGTAAATGCTTAATAAAGGATAATTAGTCTTCACTTTAGAAAAGCTAACTAACAGATAACAGCAGCCTGAATTATCATTGCATTGTATTATTAGTAAATCATTATCTCATAGTTTACTAATCATTAATAAATGCTCAAATGGTTAGTTCATGAGTAATTAAGTATGAAATAATTATGAGTAACTATTTACAGCACAGGCAGATTAAGTGCAAGTGCTAATTAAGTACTTACTAAGCGTGAATCATTATTAATTAAGTCTTTGTTCATTATTAATTAAGTCCTTGTTCATGCTTTATTAAGGCTAAATAAGGTGTAGTTATTATAAAGTGTTACCGAAATTTCTGTAGATTTTCTTAAAAACTTGGAAATCAGAACTAGTTTTTAAACAGTTTGCGATGGTCCAAAGTTCTTCCCCACTTACATTTATACATTCAAAACGTCCAAATTATTCACCATGATTGGCACGTTTACATGCAGTGTCGGGAAGGTTACTTTTAAAATGTATTCACTTACAGATTACAGATTACATACACCAAAATGTAGTTTGTAACGTAAACCATTAAATTACTTAAAGTGAGTAACGTAATCTGAATACTTTGGATTACTTGATATTGTCATGCTTTTTAAAACTACATGAATGTACCAAACACATCCTGAAAATTCTTGTTTGTTTTCTTCAAATTGTCTGTTGAGCCCAAGTCTCCATGAACAGACTTTTGTTTTACTGTAGAGAAGCAAAGACGAGGATCTGAACGTAAGAAGTTTTGTCTGTTAAAAGAAAATAAAAAAGCCCAGACTTTCCTTAAACATGTTAAAAAATATTATTGATAGAGAAATTATTTTTATATGAGATCACTGCTGCCTGAAATTATGTCCACCTACTGTTAGTGTCATATTATTAAAAAACACTTTCAGCACAGTAAAAATCAGTAATATTGGATGTTTTTTACTCAAAACGATGCAGAATCAGATTATTAACGACCTTGTCCATTAGGGCTGAGTATCATTAAGAAGTTGCCGATACGATACATACCTCGATACAGTGCACTTTCGATTCGATATGATATATTTCTAATCGATTCGATACAGTTCAATAAAAAATAAAGGCTAAATCATGGCTGTGATACTAAAAGTCTTTGTTAAACCACTTCTTGTTTAAAGTTCATATGAAACACAAACATTTTAATCCTCAAAACAGTGTCAAAATGTCAAATGTGTCGCATAAATGAGTTTCCTTTCACTCCACAAGCAACAAAACTGTAGCTCTGTAACAAAATAATTTAGTAAAACACACGTAAAAATACTCTTGGTGATATATCGATACAGCAGCCCACGATATCGATACTGTACCATCACATTAAACGATACAATATATCGATATTCCGATATTTTTGCACACCCCTATTGTCCATTGTGTGACTGACGCCGCCAACGTTAACAAGACGTTTACGCAACTCGTATTGTCGTGTTCTGTTTGTGTTTCCGGCAATGAGTGGAATTACCAAAATAATAATTTTTAAAAAAAAAAAGGGATGTAGCCCAGAATGTGAAAACAGGAAAATACCGCCGTGTAATCCATTTATTTCAACAAAGTAACTGTAATCCAATTACCACTCACTGAAACAGTAACTGTAACTGAATACTCATAAATAGTTACTCATAATTTGTACTCTGATTACGTAACGCTGGTACATGTAATCTGTTACTCACCAACACTGTTTACATGAGAGCTTTAATTCTGAATAAAAGTTAATTCTGCTTTAAAAAGACCATGTAAACACTTAATTCCTAAAGAAAATGATCGGAATTAAGTTTAATTTTGAAGAAAGTGGGAGGTTTATTCCGATTTTAAAGCCGAATTAACTCATTCCTCGATCATGTAAACGTTTATTCTTGTTAAAAATAATCCCATTCGTTCAGTTCATGCTCGTTGTGTCGTCCTTCGATCCGGCTCCACCAGTCGTGTCTCCGAATTTCCTCCACGTCTCTTTGGATTTGTGATGTGGATGTGGGAGTGGGCTGAGGTAGAGCAGCCTCACACTCACTTTGTCTTCTTCCTCCTTCTCCGACGCTCTTCCCTTCTCCTCCTCAGCCGACAGACGTAAAGCGCGACGAGACAATTCTCCAGCCGCTGCTTCGCAATTATCATCGTAACCGCCGCGGGAAAAAAGTCAGGATCGTGTTTGTGTCCGTGGCGTAACGACAAACCGAGCTGACGGAAAAGCCGGCAGCAGCTGAAGTGTTTGTGTTTTCTTCCGGTCGACGTAAATTCGTTCGCGTCTCTGTCCAAACAGAACCCTTGAGCGGAATTAAATAAAGCCGATTTAACGAGTTTTCCACGTCAACCTCAATCCGGAATTATTATTTCCGTGTAAACTCGACGAAGAACATTTGAATTCCGAACTCTTTAATTCAGAACAATTAATTCGGAATCAAAAAACATCATGTAAACGTGGCCAGTGAGTTTTTGTAAGAGCTTTTCACGACTCCAAAGACCGAAAGAGTGTGTAGAACAGCAACTAGCATGCTAACACTCACCTCCTGATTATCGATAATGATGCAGACAGGACGCAGTGGACTTATTTTGACCTCAAAAGCTGATTATACAATATATCTGTACCGAAGAAAGAGGATTTTTGGTCAAATACTTGGGAGAAAATGCAGAGTGTCAAGTGCATTATGGGATTTGTAGTTCTGATAAATGAACTGTTCTGTTTTCTTTGCACCGGTTCGTGATGCGATGCTGTGGAGTGTGTTTTGTTTGTGTTCTGTGGAGTAAAAGTGTGTCGTGTCGTGTCGTGTGGTTCAGATGCAGGCGCTGCAGAGTCAGCTGGACTTCCAGGAGCAGTCCATGGTGGAGAAGTCCCTGGTGAGCCGACAGGAGGCCAAGATCAGGGAACTGGAGACCAAGCTGGAGTTCGAGAGGACGCAGGTCAAACGACTCGAGGTAAGAGAGAGGAAGAGGGGGATGGAGGGAGGAGGGAGGAGGGAGGGACAGAGAACGGAGAGAGGGAGCGAAGGAGAGGCCAAGTATCGAGAACTGGAGACCGAGTTTGAGTTTGAGAGAAACACAGGTCAAATGATTCGAGGTAAGAGAAGAGAGAGGGGGATGGAAGGAGGGAGGGAGGGAGAGAAAGAACGAGAGAATGAGAGAACCACAATGAGAGAGAGAACGAAAGAGAAAACGAGAGAGAATGAGAGAGCGAGAACGAGAGAGAGAACGAAAGAGAGAAGGAGAGATAGTATGAAAATGAGTGAGAGAACGAGAGAGAGAACGAAAATGAGAGAGAAAACGAGGGAGAACGAGGGAGGAAAAAGCCAAGATTGAAGAACTGGAGACCGAGTTTGAGTTTTAGAGGACACAGGTCAAACGACTCAAGAGGGAGAGAGAGACTGAGAGAGAAGAGAGAGAATGAAAGAGAAAGCGAGAGAGAAAATGAGAGAGAACAAGCGAGTGAAAGAACAAGAGAAAATGAAGGAGAAGGGGAGAGAGAAAACCAGAGATAGAGCAAGAGAGAGAATGAGAGAGCGAACGAAAGAGAAAATGAGAGAGAATGAAAGAGAGAGAAGGAGAGATAGAATGAAAATGAGCGAGAGAACGAGAGAGAGAACGAAAATGAGAGAATGAGAAAGAGAAAACAAGAGAACGACAGAGAATGAAAGAGAACATGAAGAGAGAGAACAAGAGTGAGAACGAGACAGAACGAGAGAGTGAAAACGAGAGAGAGAAGGAGAGATAAACTGAAAATGAGCAAGAGAACGAGAGAGAGAACGAAAATGAGAGACAGAACGAGAGAATTGAAATGAGAGAGAGAACGAGAGAGCGAACGAAAGAGAAAATGAGAGAACGAAAGAGAAAACAAGAGAAAGGAGTGAGAACGAGAGCGACAATGAAAAGGAGAGAGGAGAGATAGAATGAAAATGAGCGAGAGAACGAGAGAGAAAACGAAAATGAGAGACAGAACGAGAGAGAACAAAAGAGAAAATGAGAGAGAACGAAAGAAAACGAGAGAGAGAACGAGAGAGTGAGAAGGAGAGAGAGAACGAAAATGAGAGACAGCGTGAGAGAACTGAAATGAGAGAGAAAACGAGAGAGACAACGAAAGAGAGAGAAGGAGAGATAGAATGAAAATGAGCGAGAGAACGAGAGAGAGAAAGGCCAAGATGCAAGAACTGGAGCTCGAGTTTGAGAGGATACAGGTCAAACCACTCGGATGGAAAGAGAGAGACTGAGACAGACAGTGAAAGATGGAGAGAGAGAGACAGAAAGAGAGAGAAGGTGAGGATTAGGAAGAGAGAGAGAGAGAAGGTTGCCTGGAGGATTTGACTTATTGGGCCTGTTTTTGGTTGATGGAGGAAAACTGGAGTGTTTAACCACCGTGAAGAGAGAAAGAAAGAAAGAAAGAAAGAGGAGAAAATAGTAAGGGAGAGGAGAGGAGAGAGAGTCAGAGAAGATCCTGGTGATGAGAGAGAAAATGAGAGAGAGAAGAAGAGAAAACGTGAGAGAATGAGAGAGAAAGCGAGAGAGAAAATGAGAGAGAACAAGCGAGTGAAAGAACAAGAGAAAATGAAGGAGAAGGGGAGAGAGAAAACCAGAGATAGAGCAAGAGAGAGAATGAGAGAGAGAACGAAAGAGAAAATGAGAGAGAATGAAAGAGAGAGAAGGAGAGATAGAATGAAAATGAGCGAGAGAACGAGAGAGAGAACGAAAATGAGAGAATGAGAAAAGAGAAAACAAGAGAACGACAGAGAATGAAAGAGAACAAGAGTGAGAACGAGACAGAGAACGAGAGAGTGAAAACGAGAGAGAGAAGGAGAGATAAACTGAAAATGAGCAAGAGAACGAAAGAGAGAACGAAAATGAGAGACAGAACGAGAGAATTGAAATGAGAGAGAGAACGAGAGAGCGAACGAAAGAGAAAATGAGAGAGAAAGAGAAAACAAGAGAAAGGAGTGAGAACGAGAGCGACAATGAAAAGGAGAGAGGAGAGATAGAATGAAAATGAGCGAGAGAACGAGAGAGAAAACGAAAATGAGAGACAGAACGAGAGAGAAC
Source organism: Boleophthalmus pectinirostris (assembly GCF_026225935.1). NCBI lineage: Eukaryota > Metazoa > Chordata > Actinopteri > Gobiiformes > Gobiidae > Boleophthalmus > Boleophthalmus pectinirostris. Next base: position 33,712,533 of record NW_026571541.1, read on the forward strand.
AAAAGAGAAAATGAGAGAGAACGAAAGAAAACGAGAGAGAGAACGAGAGAGTGAGAAGGAGAGAGAACGAAAATGAGAGACAGCGTGAGAGAACTGAAATGAGAGAGAAAACGAGAGAGACAACGAAAGAGAGAGGAGGAGAGATAGAATGAAAATGAGCGAGAGAACGAGAGAGAGAGAAAGGCCAAGATGCAAGAACTGGAGCTCGAGTTTGAGAGGATACAGGTCAAACCACTCGGATGGAAAGAGAGAGACTGAGACAGACAGTGAAAGATGGAGAGAGAGAGACAGAAAGAGAGAGAAGGTGAGGATTAGGAGAGAGAGAGAGAGAAGGTTGCCTGGAGGATTTGACTTATTGGGCCTGTTTTTGGTTGATGGAGGAAAACTGGAGTGTTTAACCACCGTGAAGAGAGAAAGAAAGAAAGAAAGAGGAGAAAATAGTAAGGGAGAGGAGAGGAGAGAGAGTCAGAGAAGATCCTGGTGATGAGAGAGAAAATGAGAGAGAAAAGAAGAGAAAACGAGAGAGAATGAGAGAGAAAGCGAGAGAGAAAATGAGAGAGAACAAGCGAGTGAAAGAACAAGAGAAAATGAAGGAGAAGGGGAGAGAGAGAAAACCAGAGATAGAGCAAGAGAGAGAATGAGAGAGAGAACGAAAGAGAGAATGAAAGAGAGAGAAGAAGAGAGAGAACAAGAGTGAGAACGAGACAGAGAACGAGAGAGTGAAAACGAGAGAGCGAAGGAGAGATAAACTGAAAATGAGCAAGAGAACGAAAGAGAGAAACGAAAATGAGAGACAGAACGAGAGAATTGAAATGAGAGAGAGAACGAGAGAGAATGAAGGAGAAGGAGAGAGAGAAAACCAGAGATAGAGCAAGAGAGAGAATGAAAGAATGAGAGAGAACAAAGAGAAAACAAGAGAGAGAACGAGAGATAAAATGAAAATGAGTGAGAGAGAGAACGAGAGCGAACGAAAGAGAAAACGAGAGCGAGAACGAGAGAGAATGAAAGAAAATGAGAGAGTGAGAATGAGAGAGGAGAGATAGAATGAAAATGAGAGAGAGAATGAAAATGAGAGAGAGAACGAAAATGAGAGAGAGAACGAGACAGAGAACGAAAGAAAACGAGAGAACGAAAGAGAGAGCAATGGAGATAAAATGAAAATGAGCGAGAGAAGGAAAATGAGAGAGACAGAGATAGACAGATGGGGAGGGAGGAGAGAGGAAGATGGATTTGAGATACACTTTACTGTCCCAATATGGAAATTTGTTCTCTGCATTTGACCCATCGTCCTGATCTTGACCGAGTCTTGGTCGGGATTTTTTTGCCTGGAGGATTTGACTTATGGGGCATGTTTTGGGTTGATGGAGGAAAACTGGAGTGTTTAACCACCGTGAAGAGAGAAAGAAAGAAAGAAAGAGGAGAAAATAGGAAAGGAAAGGAGAGGGAGAGAAGATCCCGGTGAAACGACTTGAGCTGGGAGAGACAGGAGATGGAGAGGAGATAGAGAGGTGAAAATGAGAAAACGGCGCGAGAAGAGAAAGAGCATCGCTGGAGCCCTGGAGGAGGAGTGTAGGAGGCGAGCGCAGAGGAGCAGAGGTGAGTTCAGAGGCGCTGGTCTGAGCAACTGAGGTCAAACAGAGAAGCACCAGCGCGCACTCAGCCGCATCTCAAACACAACCTGAGAAATACAACCACTCCACCGAGACACGAACGGAGGGAGAGATACAACCACGGCAGCAGAAGAGAGAGGGAGGAGGGGAGTTAAAACCAGACCATGAGAAAGAGGGTTAGAGAGAGAAAAAACAAGGGAGATGCATCTACACTAGAATGCGGATCCAGCAGATTTTTTTTTTTCTGCATTATGTAGGGGTGTAACGATATCCAAGTGTCACGATACGATATCATCATGGCAGGGTTAGGGTTAGGTCGATTTATTCGTACACGTAGGTAAATTTGCTCTGCAGCCACCAACACTCTCCAAACCCCCAGAACCAAACTTTGCACCATGGGAGATCGGGCCTTCTCCTCTGCTGCTCCAAGGCTTTGGAATCCTCTCCCCGACCACCTGAGAGCCCCACAATCTATTTCTGTTTCTAAACAAAATCTTAAAACATACCTTTTTACTAAAGCCTTTTGTTAATTGTATTTTATTCTTGTTTTATCTTATAAATTCCTGCACTGGTTTTAGCTTGATCCACTGTTTCTGATGCACCTTTTTACTCATTGTTTTTACCTGTAGCACTTTGAGATTATTTTATGTAAAGTGCAATATAAATAAAATGTATTATTATTATTATTATTATTGCGGATTTGAGAGGCAGGCCCCACATTTCACATTTCACATTTCATTCACACACAAAACACGTATAAAAACACAATTACCAAATAAAGTGTTACAGGAGCTCCAGTGCGGAATGGTTTGTTCTAGGGCTGGGCGATATGGATCAAAAAATATATGTCGATATATTTTGCTATATCTCGATATACGATATATGTTCAAGAAAAAATAACCCCCTACAACTGAAAACTGCAAAAACAAATCTGCCAAATTCCACAAGGTCTTTTTTTTATATTATTATTAAAGTGTAAGAGGTCGACAGTTCATATAAGAACATTTAAGATTACAAAAAAAACTAATTACATAAATAATAATTTAACTGTAAAATAAAAGAAATAATACATATTTCCTTCTTTTCATTCATAAATAAAACAACTCAACACAAGCTCATCTTTACATTAACTCTGTTATCCAGACCAGAACCAGAACCATGAGCTCGTTTAGAAGAAGAAGCTCAGGATGTTTCTTATTTCAATAGATCCATGTTATTATCCAGCAGTGAGGAGCTCTGAGGTTTAATCCCACAATCCACTGCAGATCAAACCCAACGATTCCAAACACTATTGTACAAGTGACACTGCAGCAGATTATTAATTAAAATCTTCTGCATAAATAAACTTTACATGACTAAACTTTACAATATATAAAGCATAACGACTCTAGAGCCACATCAGCCCGTTTGAGATAATAATGTGTTTAATGCAGGTTTGCGCACGTGTGTTTACATTTTACAGAACCGAAACTTAAGCGCATGGCTCATTTGCATAAACAGAACACTTCTCATGCAGCTCAGCTCGTTTAGCTTCTTTCGGGCTGAAGGACGCGACTCGGTGGAACATGAGGATGTGCTGCTGGTGGTTTTGTCTGTAAATAGTGGAAAAGGTTCGTGGTGCTTGAAACTTTTCACTGGCACCAACTTTCGGCGATAGTGACGAGTGAAGGAGACACGAGCGAACAAAATCAGGGAGGCGGAGGTGACGAGAGAGAAGGTAAACAAGCGAAGCGGCAAAATCAAAATTGAAAACTAGAAAAGCACTCAGAGAGCGCAGACCTCCGCCAAGGACTAAACCCATTTTTTATATAAACTGAGATAAAATCAGTCTTCTGGATCAGATCCGGATCAGCCTTTGGAATATGAAAGAGGATCCCATTGTCCATCCCTGAGTCAAATTTCATGGGGTTTGGTCAATAATTAACCCAGATATTGAGAAACAACATTTTTGGCCCCATTTACCACAATGTTAACTCAAATTTCAAAGTGTTCCAGAATCCAGGATTTCTTCCGGATCATCCCCAAAATGAAATCAGTTCTTCCTTTTCACATTTCCAACAAATCCTGAAAATTTCATCAAAATCGGTCCATAACTTTTTGAGTTATGTTGCTAACAGCAAACAAACAAACAGACAAACAAACAGACAAACAAACAAACAGACAAACAAACAAACAGACAAACAAACAAACAGACAAACAAACAGACAGACAGACAGACAAACAGACAAACAAACAGACAAACACCGGCAAAAACATAACCTCCTTGGCGGAGGTAATAAGCATTATATCGATATATACGATATGTCAGAATCTATATCGAGTTTTAAAAATATCTCAATATATTTAAAATATGGAGATATCGATCACCCCTAGTTTGTTCTATAAACGATTAGTTAAATTCATCCATCACACTTGGCTAAAATCACTATAAATATTAAATACGTTAAAAACACACAATCGTAGATAAACAGATTTACAATTTATTCATAAGTACGATAGCAGAGAGAGATGCATCCACACCACAAGAAAGAGGGATAGAGGGAGGGAGAGAGAGAGATACAGAGAAGAAGAGAGAGAAATACAAACACACCATAAGAGAGGGAGGAAGAAGGAGAGAGAAGAAACAATCTCACTACAGAAGAGGAAGAGAGGGGGAAGAAAGAGAGAAGAGAAAGAGATACAGCCGCACCGCACAGGATGGAGAGAGAGATGCATCCACACCATAAGAAAAGAGGAAAAGAGAGACAGAAAAAGAGAGGGAGAGAAGAAACAACCGCTCGATAAGAGAGAGACAGAGAAGAAGAGAGAGATGCAACCACGAGAACCATGAGAGAAAGAGAAGGGAGAGAGAGAAGAGAAGAAACAATCTCACTACAGAAGAGGAAGAGAGGGGGAAGAAAGAGAGAAGGGAGAGATACAACCACACCATAAGAAAAGAGGAAAAGAGAGACAGAAAAAGAGAGGGAGAGAAGAAACAACCACAATACATAGAAGGGAGGCAGAGAGAGAGAGAGATGAAGAGAGAAATACAACCACATCATGAGAGAGAGGTAGAAAGATGGAAAGACAGTGAGAGAGAGAAGGAGAGAGGAGAAGAGAGTTAGAGAGAGAAGGAGAGAGAAGATAGAACCACGCATAAAACTCTGCTGTGTGCCAGAGTAAAACTATATTTCTGCAGTGGAAATGCAAATAATTGACGAGAGAAAGAAGAGAAGAGAAAAGGACAGAGACAAAAGCAGAAGACATAAAAAAGAGAGAGAGATGAGCGGGGAAAGGAGAAGAGAGAGACCGAGGAGAAAAAAGAAAACGTGAAAATACAGGGAGCAAAAAAGAAGTCAGAGAGATGGACAAGAAAAAGGACTCGAAACGGCTGCAGCTCGTCTCTCCGCTGTATCTCGTGTGCAGAGACGCCCGGTGCAGCTCCTGCGGCTTGAATAACTTGACTCTTGCGCCGAACGGAGCGAGTTTGAAGTGGAAAATGCTAATAGCCCTGTTAGCGTTTGCATGTAATTACAGAAGCGGTCGTCAAAGCAGGGGCACGTTGCATCATTTTAATGTAATCTAAGAAATGATGAAACTCTTATAGGCGCCACACGGAGAAAATAGGTCAGAAGAAGTGGACTCGTGCTGCATTGAACCATGTATTTATTAAAAACAATATTATATTTTATTATATTAAACAATTCATAAAGCAAAATGTTAATAGATGTACCAAACCACTAAGGCTGGAAGACCGAACTGTAAAAATAACTTGTAGCTGGCTAAATAAAATTCATTGTAATCAGGTTTAAATGAGGAACTGGTTTTCAGCTCAGGTTTTGGGTAATTTTCTCAAAAATCTAATTATGTATTAATTGTGGTTGTGCTTACTGACCTCGAACTGATTTTATGTGGTACACGGCGCTCAAAAATCTGTCAAAATGTCATTGTGAGTGGTGTCCTTGAGGCTGCGTTCAGACTGCAGCCTGAAGTGACCCAAATCCGATTTTTTGGCTCCTATGTTCCTGTATCTGATCTTTTAATGACAGTCTGAACGACACAGATCCGATTTTTTCAAATGTGACCCAGGACACTTGGATATGTGCTCCTGAAACTGATACATATCTGATCTTTTTACATGTGACTTCAGTCTGAACGGCCAAAGTGCATTCATCCACCTACACGTTATCAACAAGACACAAACGTCACTATTCTGCGCTGAAGTAGGTGAAAATTGTTAATGAACTCCGTGTGACTGAAGTGAAGCACATCACCACTCACCACTCTTGGCTCCGTCTCCACATCCACACGTTCCTTTCAACGGACGTCGCTGCCGCTGCCCCACAAAACACCACGACCAAAAACCTCGTCCTTCTCCTTCTCAATCTCCTCCTTAAAACAAGTAAGTTGTTCATGTTCTGGCTCCGGTACGAGAGGAACTTTAAAATCTCCAGGTGCTCGATGCTGCGTCCATGTTTGGACAACTTCTGTAAACACAGAGACGCTCGCTGCGGTTGACGTCGTCGTGTCTCCAGTGTCACATGTGGGACACTTTTGGGCCGTTTAACGTTCACACTGGAGTCACATACAAGTCACATTTAATTGGAAATGTGAACGACCTCGCAAAAAAAATTGGAATTGGGCGTTAAGCCCTGCAGTCTGAACGTAGCTTTAGTCTGACAGAAGCTGAACCGCATCAGCGACACAATGAGCGAGCTGTTTTTTTTAAGCGTTTATAGTTTATGCAAATGAGCCATGTGATTTTAAGTTTCATTTCTGTAAAACGTAAACAAATGTGCACAAAGCTGCATTAAACACATTATTACTCAATGTATATTTGAGTCGTCCTTGTAGGAAATAAAAAAAACTAACTACTTAATCCACATTCACCAAGACAGGGAGGAATTACACCACGATCTGCCGATGGATCCGGGGTCCTTATGAATGAAAATAGACGAGAGAATTCAACTTTAGTGATATTGCACCTTATAATGCGGTGCTCCTTATAGTCTGAAAAATACGGTGCATACATACATATATACAGTGTTGGGGAGTAACAGATTACTTGTACCAGAGTTACGTAATCAGAGTACAAATTATGAGTAACTGTATTCAGTTACAGTTACTGTTTCAGTGAGTTGTAATTGGATTACAGTTACTTGGTTGAAATAAATGGATTACATGGAAGTATTTTCCTGTTTTCACATTTTGGACTATATCCCTTTTTTTCTTTTCTTTTTTTTCAGTATTTCCACTCATTGTGGAAAACTAGGTCTAAACCAGGACTAAAACCAGGTCCAAACCAGGTCTAACCCAGGACTAAAACCAGGTCCAAACCAGGTCTAAACCAGGACTAAAACCAGGTCTAAACCAGGTCTAAACCAGGTCTAAAACCAGGTCTAAACTAGGACTAAAGCCAGGACTAAGCCAGGACTAACCAGGACTAAGCCAGGACTAAGCCAGGACTAAACCAGGTCTAAAATCAAGTCTAAACTAGGTCTAAGCATGGACTAAACCAGGTCTAAAACCAAGTCTACACCAGGTCTAAACCATGTCTAAACCCAGGTCCAAACAGATCTAAAACCAGGTCTAAAACCAGGTCTAAAACTAGGACTAAACCAGGACTAAAACCAGGTCTAAACCAGGACTAAACCATGTGTCAAACAGGATTTAACAAGACTAAACTTCTTTTATCAATACTATTTTTAATTTAGTTAAATAAAGTCTGGTCTTTTTATTTTTTTTTATCAGACAAAACATCTTATGTGAAGATTTCCTCGTCTTTGCTTCTCTACAGCAAATCAAGTAATCCACAGTATTCAGATTACATTACTCACTTTAAGTAACTTTATGGATTACGTTACAAACTACATTTTGGGGTCTGTAATCTGTAATCTGTAGGGGAATACATTTTAAAAGTCACCTTCCCAACACTGCATATATATTAATTAAAATGGTAATAAACTTCTAAATAAGCAGCAGTAAAAAAACACACAAAAAACCCCCAAATTTTACACATTACACATGCACCTTTAACTTAGCAGCACCTTTTCTGTGTAGCTGAGGTCAGACTTGTGCTGAGTTTTAAGCAGTCTCCTCTCATTCTCTGTCATTACATTTGCACAACTGAACCTAATGCACTATTTACACACACACACACACACACACACACACACACACCTGCCTTTACAAAAACCCCGCCGCTCTCTCCCCTCAGAGACGAGGTTCAGCTCAGGTAAGTCAGGCTTTCATGAGACACTGTATTGATCTGGTTTATAGAGGCTTTCTCCCACTCTCACAAATATGGATCAGCTCCAGTGGTTAGAGCTCACGGCCTCTTATATCTGCTAAAACCCAAACACGTATAAAGTAGAAGTAGTAGTATAGTAGTAGTTATTTATCACTTCATTTCACTTATAGGAGCTGTAGTTTGGATTTTAAATTGTATAAACGTGACCTAACCTAACTAGTATGAACTTAACACTCTTAAAGATGCATCGCACAACTTTTCTGATGGTGTGTCCGTCACCTGCTTGTCTCTATGGAGATGTTATTGCTTTGTCTGGAATGTTCCAGTGGTAACGGAGGGAAACAGGGGCAGATTTTTGACATTCAAATGTCTCTTATTCAGAAACTAGAGGAACTATTGAAATAAGTAAAGTATCAGAATGTAGGAAAGAGTTACACTCCAACAGGGTCAAGTTAAACCTGTGATATTCTTTCAAGTTGTTGACAAAAACTTAAAAATCTGTAACGGAGGGAATGAAATATGCAGCACTTTTTGGTCAATAAATCCAAACAGTGATAACTCTTGGTTCTCACTTACATATCCTTAACAAACTGGTTTGAATATTTGCTTCATATAGTTTTCTACCATATGGTACAAGATTAGGTTGAAAAACCTCTTACTTTTTGACTAATGAGATTTTTTATTAAGAAAGTTCATGGTAACGGAGGGAAAAGTAACGGAGGGAAAATTGTTCAAGCAAGTAGAAGGTGCAGGATTTTACATCATTTGTCTCTTTTTTCTTCCGAATACTTTAATATTACTTCAAAATGAAAGGAAACTATTTCTACAAAATATGTCAGTCCTTCCAAGCAAATTTTTATCATTTTAAATACTTTTTTTTTTTTTTTGAAAAATCATGTACCTTCATCAACAGTTCAAACATGGAATAACACAAGATATGATGAAATACATCCATTTATTTACATGATTTTTGGGTCTTTGAAATTTGGGAAATATTTTTTGTTCCATGTTTCATACATGGTCTGTTTAAAACGTATGTAACTTTAGAACCAAAAATGGTACAGAAAAAAGGTCAACAGTTTCATAAACTAGAGTACATATGTATCTGTTCAATACATTTTTATATCAGATGCATTAACTAGAATTTTTGGCCTTGTTGTTTACTTTTGTTTGACTGGGCCCCCCATCTTGCATTTATTCATTATGGGTGTTTCTATTGCTCAATAAGTAAGTAAGTTTTTTTTTATTTAGCGCTTTTTCACAGACATATGTCACAAAGGCGCTTTACAGAGCATTATTCATTCACTCCATACCCGGTGTTGGTAAACTACTATTGTAGCCACAGCTGCACCATCACTCACACACACACTCCACATTCATACTGGGCAATGTGGGTGACATGTCTTGCCTGTGGACACAATGGCAGTTTTTTTTTGTTTTTTTTGTGAATGGCACCCCCCCTTGTGGAACCTGATTTTCCCAGTGTCTCCCATCCAAGTGCTAACCAGGCCTGGCCTTGTTTAGCTTCTGAAATCTGAGTGGATCAGGCTTTGACGAGCTGGCATGGCTAATAATATAATCATGCTCTCTCTCCACAGATCTGACCTGTACTGTAGCCTTTATTTGAGATAGACAGGTTTAATCTCTCACGTGGAACATTAGACAAAGCAATAATGTCATTGGTGTTTTGGCTTTCAACACGATTGACCACTACAGTTCTGTTAAAGGAGCAGTGTATTATTTAGACTGTGCTCTTGCAGGTTCAAAAACGGTTTTACAGTGACAATTGAACCTGTGTTGCTAGAGCTTTAAAGGTTGTATAGAGGATTTTTAAGGGAAGAGAAATACAGCGACAGTACTTCCTCCTCCACAGCTCCCTCAGTAGAAACACCTCCTTCCGCCTCTTTACTCTAGAAATCACGCTTGTTTACAGCCAGTGTGCGTTCAGAATTACAGTTGAAGTGACCCGTCTAGAAATAATTTAGTGACCAACGTGTCAGTTTTTAGACCCTTTGTCTGCTTCAGTTGCACAATCGCTGGAAGAGATCTCCAAGAATCACCTCAGTTTGTTTTTTTTTGCTCCTTTTCCCCTTCTCTTCTTCTTTTAGCGACCTCAAAAACATACTTTCATTCATGGCGAACCGGTCGTGGATTCTCGTCCGCCATCGCAACAAACTTTGTGCAAATTGCGTGGAAGCTACAGTTTGAAAAAGCCTCTAAGAACCGCTGCAAAAACCACGTAATCCCTGCGCGCCGACGAGTCAGTTACATTAGAAATGTAGGGAGTTTGACTGACAACCTGACAGCCAATAGAAAATGAGGCAGCCTCGTTATCTATTGGCTGATGTTTATCAGGCCTTGCTAATTCCACAGTTGATAGATTTTCATTCTTTTTTTTGTTTTTTTGGTCATCATGATTATAAAGCTGCTGTGTCTCTGTAATGGTATTTTAAACTTTTACAATTTGAAACTGAAAAAAAAAATAAAAAAATCCTCCATACAACCTTTAACCTCCAGATAGAGACACATCCAGATTTGTCTCATTCTGTTTGACAGGCCTCATGTGAAAGCTCAGGACTTCTAGAATTCCCTCCCTGAGCTACTGAGGCTGTACTAACTCTGAATCATAACTGTTTTTTGTTTTTGATGGCGATTTCGATTTGTGTGTCAAATGACGATCTCCAAACTCATATAATCGATTTGAAACAATTTAAAGCTTGGCAAAGTTTATATTGGGATTTTTTAAAAAATATAAATAAGTATATAGTATATAGTATATATTGTAGAGAAGTTGGATATATACTTTATTTTGGATACATTTATGTTTTTCTATGCCTTATTTCATGTTCAAAGTATATTTTATTCATTTTATGTTTTATACATTATGCAAAACTGCTCTAAGGTTCATATTTGTTGCCTATATTTATTTTCAATTTGAACGTTTTGCACAGATTAACAATAAGAAATGCTGACTAAATGCATCGTGTAACTAAAAAATAATCATTTGAATAATCGTGATTTCAATGTTGACCAAAATAATCGATCCATAATCGAGCAACCCTACGTTCTGTCTTCACTGAGACCAAACCAGACCAAGTTACAGGCCAGATCTGTGGAGAGGCGACCCCACTCATAGTCAGAATTTGGGCTTTTTTAGGTATTTTTGATCAATAAAACCACCTGTAATTGAATAAATGTAAAGTAGAAACAAACAGGTGACGGAAATGTCTAAACCAAGAACAATTACAGAAGAATTAGACGTCCAAGTATAAGTACAGTACAATACCAGAGCAGTAGAAGTAATATATAACTTTTTTATTTGCGCACATCGTCTGACACTATATTTTCTTTATGTCCTAGTTGCAGTAGTAAGTGTACATTTTGATCTTGTTCTACCTGTGATTCTGGCCGTGGTCGATCGGCTCCTGTACCTTCTCGGAGCCGCAGGTAGAGCCGTATTGATTTCATTACAGAGACACACTCCCACTCGCTGTGAAATATGGATAGGGCCGCCGGCTAATGCTAAAACGCTCTCCGTAGACTTTATATGGGCCCTCTGCTCCGGTTTAACCACCGTGTACGTCTAATGCAAGTCCCACCGCGTTTTTAATACAGAAACAAGACCGTCAGTTCAGGTACGCAGTTCGTCCTCAAGCCAGTTTCTCTCTATGAATATACAGCACGTTAAGGAGAGAAGGTTTATTCAAGTTTCAGGCTTTTGCGTCTAATATTCTGACATTAAAGCCCCACTGTTTAATTTTTAAGCAAGTTATTATACTGTATTTTTCAGATTCTCTTGTCTATTTTCATACATAAGGTGCACCGGGTTATAAGGCGTATTAAATGAAACAGACGACACTTGAGACTGATCCTTATTCCAGGCGTCCACGATCCATCGGAAGATCGTGGCGTAATTCACCCGGCGCTGCCTCCCTGTCTTGGTGGATTATGAATGTTAATGTGGGTGGATCATTTAAGTTTGTTTTTTTTTTATTTCCCACAAGGACAACTCAAATCATGGATCTATTAAAATAACTGGATACAGTATTGCTGCTTGTAGCTGCCTCGAGTTGACGTAGTGTCACTCAGTAGTACTACAGCCGAAAAAATCCCATGGGCCGTGAGAAGATTTTTCTCATAGAGGCAATGTAATCACAAACTGCTCGTGTTCGACTGACAGGGACCTACAACTTTCAAAAATGTCGGATTTTGTGGCGATTTTTACCTATTTTTAGATCATGCACTTTTTCTCAGCTCAAAATCCTTCAGTTGTCTTAACAAACGCTTTATAATCATTAGCTTTGGCTACGCTCTGCTTTGCTCTATCTCCTCTCGCTCTGATTGGTCAAAGCGATCACGTGATACATGAACCCACGCTCTGTGCGTTCGCATGCATTCGCGTGTGCCCGCGGGAGAAAAGAGCACTACTGCGCATGCTTGGTTGGCCCACAGCCACCGGAAGGACCAAGCCGGGCTAGACTAATCTGGGATCACGCGCCATTGAGCTCAGCCCATTGACTTGGATGGGCCATTTTGGAACCTGGGGGCTTGACTCAAATATACATTGAGTAATAATGTGTATAATGCAGCTTTGAGTACATTTGCTTATGTTTTACAGAAAACAAACACTTAAAACTAGGGTTGTCCCAATCCGATCACGTGATCGGAAATCAGTGCTGATCACGAGACTGTGGACTCGATCCGGACTCGGCCGTTAAGGTCTGATCAGGTATCGGATTAATAATATACGTATATATATAATATACACAGCACACAACATTTTTTATTTATTTTTTACTGAGGCGCGGGATTTGCTCAGGGACGTCCAGTCAGCGTCTGTCCCAGCTCCTGTTGTACGAGAGACGCACTCGCTCTGGGACTTTTGGGTCGTGTCGTACTCAGGCGCTGTTACCTGTGGTTCTGTGGCCCGTGTTCACACCTACGATGTCTCCAATGGCATCGTCGCACGGCGCTGTTTGTTTGCATGTTGCGCAACGGAGCTGGCGCTTTTGGCGGAGAGGGTCCGTCCAGCGGTATGACGCGTCTATTGAGCGGTGGGACCGATGCTGCTGTGCCCGCTCTTGTTTGCAGTGAGCGCTCCACAGTGGGTTTGTTGATGTGGGGCGGCCGGGGGGGAGAGAGACTGTGGGGCTTCTGTCATCTCGTTTTTAGTTGGTAAGATTTTGTATAATTTGGATTTCATAGACAAGCCTAAATGTTTCAAATGTAAAGCACATGCAAACATATAATATCAAATATACAAACCGTAGATTGTGCAGAGTCGAGTCTCAGGTCTGATCTGATGCTGGTCTGGTTTCTGTTTTATCCAGTTCATTAAGTATAAGTTACACATTCCAAGACCAGACTGTGGTAAAAGTAAAGATTTTCAGCAATGATGGTGCATGGTTAGGAAAGTTAATTAAATTAAAGTTTTGGACATTTGATTTTTCACAAGTTCAGCTCAAATACTACACTTTGAAATCAATACAATCTGATCCCCCAAACATCCTGGATCTTATTCTTTACTCTTAGTTCATTTTATAATGTTTTATAGAAGTATCGGATCGGGACTCGGTATCGACAGATATTCAAAATCAAAGGACTCGGACTTGGGGACAAAAAAAATGTGATCAGGACATCCCTAAATGTTATAATGTTGTTAACTCGTCAAAAACAGAGCTGGAGTTGTGTTTTGTTTGGGCAATTCAAGGGCTGAAATGATCCAAATGATTCCAGTGAAGGTGGAGTTTAAAAACACAGTGGAGCTTTGTGTATTAGGTGGAACGTGGCGTGTTTTCTGTTTGAGAGAAGAGCCTAAATATCCAGCATTTGTGTGTTAAACATGTGAATGAAACAAAAGACAAGTCCAGATCTGTTTGTGATGAGGAAACAACATTATAACATAAATCAGAAAATAATATAAGCCTTTTAAATGTTGTGTCTGACTCTGTATTTGTGTTTTTGTTTTGTTTTTCTGCAGAGTTTGGTGGCCCGCCTGAAGGAAAACATGGAGAAGTTGACCGAGGAGCGTGACCAGCGCAGCAACAGCGAGACCAGAGAGAAAGAGCAGAACAAAAGGCTCCAGCGACAGATCCGAGACGTGAAAGAGGAGATGGCCGAACTCGCCAAGAAAGAGGCGGAGGCCAGCCGCAAGAAGCACGAGCTGGTCAGTCACTGCGCTGCACACACGACGGCACTTTTAGCTTCTACTACTTGATTTACTGTCATCAAAAAAGTGTGCAGTCGTCAAGTCACGGCTCTCTAACCTTCCTTACTCCGGTGAGCTCCCTTTACAAAACCCAACTGCCCAGCGCTCACGAAAACTTGAGTTTGAGAGCCACGACTTCAGAGGGGTTTTTAATTTTTATTTGTTTTACCTTTATTTAACAAGGAGGTCCCATGGAGTTTCAGAAAAGAAGAGACGTGGCCAACGCAGCAGCCAACACAATCAAAACGAAACAGTAAAATCACAAAGTATCACATTATAAAACCGTTTGCATCTTTACAGAAAAAACACACATGTCGAACATCTCACCCTGTTATGAGTGTTAAGTGTTTATCATCCTAATATATTTCCAAGTAAAATAAGCCTCGAGCATTTTACACGTTGTTTTTCTGCGGACTAGCCTGATATTTATTTTTACGATGACGGGCCCATAGACAGACTGATAATAAAGAATTACTCAAACATGTGTGAATGAAACAAAACACAACTCCAGGTCTGTTTTTGAGGAGGTGACAACATTATAACATGACTTAAACCTAATTTAGGACCTTTAATGTAATGTAATGTAATCTCACTTTGTTCACACATTAGAGCGTCCTAATGAGTTAGGACATTACATCCACATCATCAGCATGCTAACCACACACTACTGTTATTATTAAATACATTTAAGACAAACACACAAGAGGAAACATGAGATTTGGTATGAATTGTTTATTTATTTTTTTTAGTTTATTTTATTTTTTTGTTAATTTATTTATAAATAAATAAATAAACTAAAAAAATAAAATATTTTTTTTTATTTTTGGAAAAGTTAATGCACTTAAACACATTCCAACAGAAACGTTCTTTCCATTGCAATGACAAATGCATCTTCTTCTTTTTTTAATCTGTATCAGTTGATGGTCTAATGAAACACCCTCCTCAGCCTCCAGAAGAAGTGTGACAGGGTGGACTTGCGGCGCGTGTGGAAGGCTCTCAGCTCGCTGTTGACATGGGTCACAACTGCTGCCTCAAAACGTGCAGTATCTTCTGCTGAAGCTGCCCTAAAGACGGTCCAAGACGAGCCGTACTGCACTTTTAGTTGTTTGGCCACTTTTTTGCCAATTTTCTTGAAATCTTTAAGGCTGATCTCATCATCTCCAACTACAACGATGTGCTCCTGGATCTTTTGGTGTAACTCAGCAGCCATCAGGACGTGATCCTGTTTGGTTATTTTGGCCATTTTGAAAATGCGTTTGAGACAAGCCTCTGTGAAGATGTGGGACACTCCATGTCCACAAGAGGGAGCAGGTGGGCTGATCGTCTCTGTTTTGGTTTCCAGAGGAGAGGACATTTCGTCTGTTTGTTGATGCAGGGTGTGGTCTGGTGGACTCACTTCCCTCTCGGCCTCTGGCTCATGAGCAGTGACACTTGGTGCTGGTGAAGTGCAGCTCTGGTGCTCTTCAGGCAGAGCTGGACTCAGGCTGCAGACATCTTCACTCTGCTCTTGGTGAGTGGTGGTTTGGTCTTTGATGTCGTCATTTTCTGCAGTAACTCCAGTGAAGGCAAACTGGGACAGGTCTTCCACAGGGAGCACCTGTAGTTCCTCTGACGCAGGTTGCACTTCCTCCTGGAGCTCGTCATTCCCTTGGCTCAGGGATGTGGAGTCCTGGGACACATCAGGTACCTGCTGTTGGCTTTCTGCAGGTGTCTGTTCCAGGACATTTTCAAAATGAATTTCTTGTGGAAATTCTTCAGTTTCTAGAGTCGTTTCCTCCTCTACCAGTTTGACCGAGCTACTCTGTGAAACAACTGGGGCAGCTCCAGCTTCAGACTGGTTTTCTTCTGGTGTATCCTCCAGAAGTCCACTCGTCACAGTGATGGTCTCTTCTGCTGGGCTGGTGACATCCTGTGCATGTGAGTGCTCTTCAGACACAGGGGTCACTGGTTTGATCTCCTCAGACTCAGGACGGGTGAGGAAGGCTCTCAGCTCGGTGTTGAGATGGGCCAGAATAGCTGCTTCTAAAGGTGCAGTATCTACTGCACAAACAGCTCTCAAGAAGGCGTGAGGGGAGTCATACTCCACTTCGATATTTTTGGCCGCACTTTTGGCAATTTCTTCTAGGTCCTCAAGGCTGATATCAGCATCTCCATCAACAATGACGTGCTCCTGAATCTTTCTTTGAATCTCCTCAGCCATCAGACTGTGGTCCATGTTGACCACTTTTAAAGTGTGTTTGACACAAGCCTCTGTGAGGATGTGTGGTGCTCCATGTCCACAGGAGGGTGCAGGCGAGTCGATCATCTCCTCTGGTGGGACAGGATCTTCTGCTGGACTGACAGGGTCTATTGGGCTGGAAACTTCCTGTGGAGATGGAACCTGTGCAGGACTGGGCTCCTCTGGTGAATCCACTGAACCGTTTGTGGCGTCAGATTGTTCTCCTCTTTTAAAGCTTTCCTTCTTTGCTCTAAAAGCCCGCTGGAGTTCCAGCTTGTACAGCTGCTGCTGCCGGACAACATGCTGCTGGAACTCATGTTCTTGGGCAGGGTGCATCTTTGGGTTGTGTTGTTCCATCAACTCCTTATACCCCATCATCTCCAGCATTTTGTGAGCTGCTTTGACCTTGGCTGCTTTCTTGTTGGAGGCCATTCCCTGGCAGGACATCTGGCCCACTCTTACCTCCACACAGAAGGTGGTGCTGTAGGCGTTGCGCTGCACAAACGAGACCACCCTGAATTCAGGAGCTCTCTGCCTCCTCACATCCAGTATTTCTGAGAGGGCGGTGATCGGATTCTTGTTATAAAAGTAGAATGGACGTTCCACAGGGTCCACCAGATCTACGTGGGGTTTCTCCCAATATGGAGTCACATTCTGTGGCACTGGGAGCTGCTTCAGCTCCTCCACCACTTTCTTGGCTGCATCTAGTTTAGCCTTTTGTTTTGTGGGTCCAAAGCCAAAGCCAACATAGTTTCCCGCTCGTACTTCAGCGTGGAAGGTTCTTCTATGGGCTTGGCCGTCTTCTTGTACGTCAAACTGGACGTGCAGATCGTGCAACGCAGCAAGATCATATAAACGCGTCAAGTCTGATTTGTAAACCTCCGTAGGTCTTTCTGCTTCCATCTTGTAGATCGTAGTAGTCGCCATCGAGTAACGTGTCTGTTTGTGTCTCGTCTTCTGGCGGCGTCTCACTTATACAAAACCAGAGATGTGTCCAGCTTTGAAGTGTGATGTCATGAAGCATGGAATGTCGTTGGCACGGCGACGACCAATGGGCTTGAAGAGAAGGAGAATGTTGACTGTTGCCATAGCAACGTAGAACTCCCAACATTGCAGTGTTAAAGTGTTTTTCACCTTTTTTCAGATTATTTCTTGGTTTGGTGGGATAAAATCTGGGGTAAATATTCATAATTTTACATCAGTGATGTGGCAGTTTGTGGAAAAAAGTTAAAAAGGTAAATGTAAAAATACAGGAAGTAGAAGAATAAATGAAGGTGATGTGTTTTTTATTATTTTTAGCTTAATCGCACTTAACAGGTCAGTAACAGATGTGGAGTTACCTCTAAGTCTGGCCACGTCCAATTAGGAAATAAGATGATAAACTTCACCATAATTTAAAAAATATAAAAATAAAAACTTACATGTATTCAGTTACAAGTGGTTTTATATCTTATCAATAAAATTCACCAAGTCTTTTCTTTTTTACCATTTTGATTTAAGATGGCGTCTTTGTTATAAAACGACAAGACCAGTTTTGCTCTAATACGTGGGACAAAATAAACCTGTATGTATCGTATTTCTCTGTGTCTTGCCTCAGAAGGACGTGACATTTTGAAGCTGCATTCATCACAAACCCTGACCCTCCTCCGTTGTGTGAAAAGTTCAGTGCCTCGACTCGTTAGCAGGACACGGACAGCGAGGGTTAAAGCCTCATACATCGATCCCCTTTAGGATTTTTTTATTTATTCAACTTCAGCTATAAAAAACTGAACACAAGAAGTTTATGGGTCCAGTCACTAATAGAAAGTCTGGAGTTCAATTTTGGTGAATTTACCTTTTGGATTTTTCATGGTAAAGCAAGTTTATTTGTATCACACAATTTGTACACAAAGTAATAAAAAAAAAAAAAAGTGCTTTATTCAATAAGAAATACATTAAAATCACAATAAAATGAATAATGGACTGAACCAGGACTAAAATGGACTAAACCAGGTCTAAACCAGGACTGAACCAGTTCTAAACCAGTTCTAAAACAGGACTAAAACAGGACTAAACAGGACTAAAACTGGATTAAACCAGGTCTAAACCAGGACTAAAACAGTTCTAAAACAGGACTAAACCAGGACTGAACCAGTTCTGAAACAGGACTAAAACAGGATTAAACCAGGACTAAACCAGTTCTGAAACAGGACTAAAACAGGACTAAACCAGGTCTAAATCAGGACTAAACCAGGACTGAATCAGGTCTAAACCAGGACTAAAACCAAACTAAACAAGGACTGAACCAGGATTAAACAAGGAGTAAAACAGGACTGAGCCAGGTCTAAACCAGGACTAAACCCAGGACTAAACAGGACTAAAACAGGATTAAACCAGGTCTAAACCAGGACTAAAACAGTTCTAAAACAGGACTAAACCAGGACTGAACCAGTTCTGAAACAGGACTAAAACAGGATTAAACCAGGACTAAAACAGGACTAAACCAATACTAAATCCAGACTAAACCAGGACTGAAACAGGACTAAACCAGGACTAAACCAGGACTACACCAGGGTTAATCTTAGACTTAAGAGAAGGAGAGAAACGTGGAGTCCTGATTTAGTTCTGATTTAGTCCTGTTTTAGTCCTGTTTCAGAACTGGTTCAGTCCTGGTTTAGTCCTGTTTTAGAACTGTTTTAGTCCTGGTTTAGACCTGGTTTAATCCAGTTTTAGTCCTGTTTAGTCCTGTTTTAGTCCATGGCTCGTGCGGTGAAAAAGTCCGGCAATTCGATCAGTGTTTCTGCTGCTCGGCCTGTGAAGTGATGACAGTCGAGTCGCGTCTGTGAGTTCGTATTCGCACTGAAGAAAGTTGAACCGTTTCGTTTCGTTTCGTGATTGTAATTCTTGGACCCGTGCAGGACTCTGGCAGTGGGTTTTGACAGAGTTTTGAGAGAAGAACGCCGCCTAAATCTGCTGCGTTTGTGTGTTTAAACACGTGCGAACGAAACAAAACTCAGAACTCCGGCTCCGTTTGTGACGAGGAAACGACATTCTAACTTTTTTTTTTTTCCTTTACGTGGTCGTCTTAACTCTCGGTGTGTTTTTTTTTTTTTTTTTTACAGGAGATGGACATCGAGAGCTTGGAGGCGGCGAACCAGAGTCTCCAGGCGGATCTGAAACTGGCCTTCAAGAGGATCGGCGACCTGCAGGCGGCGATAGAGGACGAGATGGAGAGCGACGACAACGAAGACCTCATCAACAGGTACAGAGCCAGAACACGAACGCCGACGTTTCTCTACATGTTTTCGGCGGGATTCTGTTTTGTTATGTCATTTTTTTTACAGCTGAAACCTTCCCCCACAAATCAATATTTATCCCTTTTCACCGTTATATAATTTGTTGATATGTTTACAGTTTGAATTTTAACGTTTGGAGTTTTATTTTTGGATTTTTTCCAAGGACAAAGCTCAAAAAATTTAGAGGTTCACTGTGTAATTTTTCTGTTGAAAGCTCCAAAACCTGCTTCTTTCCGTGGAGATATCGTCTGGAATGTTCCGCAGTATGTTTATCTCTATGGAGACAGCAGCTTACACGTCAGATCTGTGTAGAGGCGAGCCCATTCCCAGTAAAAAAATGAGAGTTTTTAGGTCAATAAAACCACGTGTTATTGAGTGAACGCAAGATGGTTTAATGGTTTAATGGTTTGGTTTAATGTCATTCCGGGATATTCCAAACAAAGCAATCTTTCCACATCGCCATGGAGAAAGGAAAAGTTACACAGTGCACCTTTAAAAAAAACAAAAAAAAAAGTACAAAAAAGAAAATCTGTTGTGCCCAGATTTTTTTTGGACAAGCTGTAATTGGTTTAGTAATGTTTTCGTTTCGTTTATTCCTTAAAAGCTCTTGTGTACAAATAGTTTAAGAGTATTTTTAAATTTTAATTTCAAGGTTATTTAAGGTAGGTTTGAAGGTTCACAGAGTCGTGGGCGGAGCGAGGTGATAGGGGTGAACTGATATTTTCTGAGCCTTGAATGCAGGATAATATACAGCGTTCCGAAAGTCATGGAAATCCTGGAAGAGTCATGGAAATTGAAAACGTTTCTGCGTTCTGTGAATGTTATCGCAGCGTTTCCCGCAGCGAGGGCCTTGACCACGTCCCTCCGAACCACGTGAATCTTCGCAAAACTACGTCCGTCGCACAGAATCTCCGCACACCTGCCCCCGCTCCTCGCGTTTTTCGGCAGCACCGCCTTGCCGAACAAAAAGAGAGGTCAATAAATGCATCGATAGTATTGTTAAAAATGTAAAAAAAACTAAAGTCATGGAAAATTCACTTTAGGTCATGGAAAAGTTTTGAAATTTTGTCCCCGAACCCCGAATACAGGATTACTCAAACATACATAATCAATAAATAATTAAGTAAACTTCTGAGTCAGCTAATGATATTAAAACAATTCACTTTTAAGCTTTTAAAAATGTGAAAAACAGGTCCTGTATTCTTCCAAATTGAATCTTGTGAGCTTTAAGTCGTGTTATAATGCTGTTGCCTCCTCAAAAACAGACCAGGAGTTTGTGTTTTGTTTCATAGATCCTAAAATAACGTAATATTATCCCTTTAAAAGTATTCCTCACTTAACTTATTAATTCTGAACATCATAATTATTCACCGTGATGAGTTTCTAAGCACTTTTCAAAACTTTCAGAGACCAGAGCGAAGTTTTGCCGTGACAGTAGCTCTAATTAGGCCTGTCACTTTCATTTCTATATTAATTTATTGTGAAATCTCTGAAAGCTGGAATAATACGAAATTTTTTTGTGAAATTTAGGAGATTTTTTGCGTTTTTTCTGCTATTAAATTGTTGCAGCTCCGGGCCTTTTGAATATTTTAAAATTGGGATAATCCTGTTTTATGTCAGTGGCGTAAAGTGGTTTTAATGTGATCGTTTATCGCAATATTTCTTTGTAGCTTCAAAATTTGTTATCGCGATAGGCCAACCTCTAACGACAGCTATCATGCTAACACGCACTTCCTGATCGCCGGACAAGAAAATGCTTTAAAATTAGATGCAAATTAGAAGCTGCTTTTACAACAAATCTGTGCTTCGGCAAGACACATTTTTCTCAAATATGTGGAAAAAAATCTGGTATACGAGCTTTAAATGTGCATTGCGTGAGCTTTGTTTCCACGGAGACGTCATTGCTGTGCTTGGAATGTCCCGCAGTGTGACATTAAACAGCTGTACGTTACATTTATTCAGTTACAGGTGGTTTTATGGCTCAAAAACACCAAGAAAAACAGGGATTCTGACTCTGAACGGTGTAGAAAAGCAGAAAAAATTACACGCTGCATCTTTAAATTACCCATTTCTTGATACTTATTTGCTCAGAACATTTAAATAATCTCCCCCGTTGCTCCACGCGTCCAGTTTTGTCCGAGACACCGAGGCCAGAGCGGTGAAATCATTTGCATTGTAATAGAGTGTGAGCGGAGCCAGCGGTCACTAATACTCGACTCCTGCCCCCGTCCTTGGCCCCTCTGTGTGAGTCCTTATTTACTCAGAGCTTTGCGGAGACGAGCTAATTTTTATGAGCTGGACCCTGTGAAGAAGGGGCGAAGGGTCTGCTTTGATAAATAAAGCCGGGGGAGTTACTGGAGCGGAGTCGCAAAAGGCGGACACTAGACTGTAACAAAATGATGGGGGGGAAAAATGTGAAAAATGTGAAATCCTGTGGCTATTTTTAAAGGTGTATTGCGTAAATTGTCTGCTTTAGAGTCTGTCACCAGCTCGTTTCCATGGAGACAAGCTTATTTTTATGAGCTTGGACCCTGCGAAGAAGTTAATTAATACATTTTTTTAAATAAATAATGTTGCAAATAGACATTAGACAGAACAAAATGAACAAAAAAACAACAGAAACGTGAAAAATGTGCACTCTTGTAGTTATTTTTAAAGCTGCACTGCGTAACTTGTCTGCTTTAGGGTCCTTCACCAGCTCGTTTCCATGGAGACAAGCTTATTTTTATGAGCTGAACCCTGTGAAGAAGGACAAACGGTCAGCTTTGATAAATAATGATGTAAACGCAGACACATGACAGAACAAAATGAGTGGAAAAATGTGAAAGATTTGCAATCCTGTAGCTGTTTTTAAAGCTGCACTATGTAACTTGTCTGCTTGTTCCCATGGAGATGAGCTAATTTTTATGAGCTGGACCTTGTGAGGAAAGGCAAACGGTCGGCTTTGATAAATAATGCCGCAAACGCAGACACTAGACAGAACAAAATTAATTAAAAAACATCAAAAAAAGTGAAAAAACGTGAAATCCCGTAGCTGTTTTTAAAGGTGTATTGCGTAAATTGTCTGCTTTAGAGTCTGTCACCAGCTCGTTTCCATGGAGACAAGCTTATTTTTATGAGCTTGGACCCTGCGAAGAAGTTAATTAATTAATTTTTTAAATAAATAATGTCGCAAATAGACATTAGACAGAACAAAATGAACAAAAAAACAACAAAAACGTGAAAAATTTGCACTCTTGTAGTTATTTTTAAAGCTGCACTGCGTAATTTGTCTGCTTTAGGGTCCTTCACCAGCTCGTTTCCATGGAGACAAGCTTATTTTTATGAGCTGAACCCTGTGAAGAAGGACGAACGGTCAGCTTTGATAAATAATGATGTGAACGCAGACACATGACAGAACAAAATGAGTGGAAAAATGTGAAAAATCTGCAATCCTGTAGCTGTTTTTAAAGCTGCACTATGTAACTTGTCTGCTTGTTTCCATGGAGACGAGCTAATTTTTATGAGCTGGACCTTGTGAGGAAAGGCAAACGGTCGGCTTTGATAAATAATGCCGCAAACGCAGACACTAGACAGAACAAAATTAATTAAAAAACACCAAAAAAAGTGAAAAAACGTGAAATCCCGTAGCTGTTTTTAAAGGTGTATTGCGTAAATTGTCTGCTTTAGAGTCTGTCACCAGCTCGTTTCCATGGAGACAAGCTTATTTTTATGAGCTTGGACCCTGCGAAGAAGTTAATTAATTAATTTTTTAAATAAATAATGTCGCAAATAGACATTAGACAGAACAAAAAACGTGAAAAATTTGCACTCTTGTAGTTATTTTTAAAGCTGCACTGCGTAATTTGTCTGCTTTAGGGTCCTTCACCAGCTCGTTTCCATGGAGACAAGCTTATTTTTATGAGCTGAACCCTGTGAAGAAGGACGAAGGGTCAGCTTTGATAAATAATGATGTGAACGCAGACACATGACAGAACAAAATGAGTGGAAAAATGTAGAAAATGTGAAATCCTGTAGCTATTTTTAAAGCTGCACTGTGTAACTTGTCTGTGGGAGGGTCCGTCACCTGCTTGTTTCCATGGAGACAAGCGATTTTTTGCGAGCTGGACCCTGTGAAGGACAGCGAAGGGTCGGTTTTGATAAATAATGTCAAAAAACGCAGACACTTGACAGAACAAAATGAGGGAAAAATGTGAAATCCTGTCTGTATTTTTAAAGCTGCAGTGCGTAACTTGTCTCCTTTAGGGTCCGTCACCAGCTTGTTTCCATGGAGACAAGCAAATATTTTGAGCTGGACCCCCTGAAAAAGGGTGAAGAGAGTCGGCTTTGATAAATAATACTGAAAACGCAGACCTAGACAGAACAAAATGAACAAAAAAACAAAAAAGATGTGAAAAAATGAAATCCTGTAGCTATTTTTAAAGGTGTATTGCGTAAATTGTCTGCTGGAGGGCCTGTCACCTGCTTGTTTCCATGGAGACGAGATATTTTTTTATGAGTTGGACCTTGTGAAGAAGGGTGAATGATCGAATTTGATAAATAAAGCCGCAAACGCAGACACTAGACAGAACAAAATGAGTGGAAAAATTTGAAAAATCTGCAATCCTGTCGCTATTTTTAAAGGTGTATTGTGTAACTTGTCTGCTTTAGGGTCCGTCACCTGCTTGTTTCCATGGAGACAAGCTTATTTTTATGAGCTGGACCCTGTGAAAAAGGACGAAGAGTCGGTTTTGATAAATAATACTGAAAACGCAGACACTAAACAGAACTTAACAGAACAAAATGAACAAAAGAAACCAAAACCACCTGCTTGTCTCCTTGGAGATGTGCGAGCCAAATTACAGGTTAGATCTGTGGAGAGGCGACCCCACTCACAATAGGAATTCATGTTTTTAAGATATTTTAGACATGTAGGTGCCGTAAAGTCATGGAAAATTCACTTTCGGTCATGAAAAAGAGAAAAAGTTTTGAAATGTTGTCAGTGAAAAAGAGTGGGAAACCTGTGAATAAATCCAAGACAGATTAGTTTAATGCCATACTGTGGATAATTTAAACCAAAGATATAACATCACCATGGAAACAAACAGGTTGCGTAGCCGCTTCAGAAAAGTTACACACTGCATCTTTAAATTGATTTAATTTCTGTCATGTTATAATGTTGTTTCCTCATCAGAAAACATGTCTGAAGAGGTTTTAGAGTCGTCCATGCATGTTTGAGTAATTTAGTGATCTCTCCTGGCCCCTATTCAAACCGTTTTCATGGTTAGCTGTAAGTTTCTGTCCACAAATCTACGTCACCCATGTTCCACACGACAATTCTCCATAAATATACAAAAACATGACATAAAACTGTTTACTACGACTTCACAAACCTGATAAAATGTGCCATAATAAGTAACTTTACCTCGCAATTAGTTTCAAAATAAGTATTTACGAGTGAAGTACTTTGGCTAGAGAGGAAATCCATGAAAAATACATTTTTATAAGCTAAAAATTCAAGGCATCAGAGCTTGGGAAAATTTCTGTTTTCACCTACCCCCTATCTCCGCCCACATGTCTGAACTTACTGTGATATAGTGGAAAAATTTAAGTTCATTATTTTGGTTTTCTCGAGTTTTATTTATGTTTTTATTGATTTATTTAAGTTTAAAGCAACATAAAAATGTACAGGTCTATTTAAAACCAAGATTTTTTCCAATTTCAAGTCAAATTGGAGGATTTTTTGTGATCTAGGGGGCGCTAGAGACAAAAATGGTTTGTAATTTTGACTATATTATCATCGTATTTCACCTACCATTTCATACACACTTGTTTTGATTTCACTGTTGTCTTTTTAATTATTGTTGTTTCATTTTAAATTCTTCTTTTTCTTTTCTTTGTGTGTCCTTTTTTTTTTTTTTTTTTTTTTTTTTTTTTTTTTTGGTCTCTCTTCACCCTCCTCCTTCATCTCCGCCAGTTTGCAGGACATGGTGACTAAGTATCAGAAACGAAAGAACAAAACGTGAGGATTTTGATTTTGAAATTTTGAGTTTTTTGTTTTTTATTCTGTTTGGTTTGGTTTTTTAAATAACAAATTTTTCCCTGAATTTCCGTGTGAGATTTCGCTGTTTTGGCCTCTGGTGATGCACCGTCCACAGCCTCAGATTTGATCTAAGAGAGAGAGTCAAGTGTGCTCATTCGTTTCGGTTGTCAAGCTGCAAGAAAAACAAGATATTTTTAAGGAAAATTCCCCCTGTTCTCAACGGCAAACTGAAAAACTTATATTTCTCTGACTATAGTGGAAAGAAAAAATCAGAGCAGAGTCACTGATTATATTTTATTTACTGTAGTAGTACTAGAATTAGTATTAGTATTAGTAGTGGTAGTAGCAGCAGCAGCAGTACTAGTAGTAGTAGTAGCGTGAGTATTAGTAGTAGTAGTAGTAGTAGTAGTAGTAGTAGTAGTACTAGCAGTAGTAGTAGTAGTAGTAGTACTAGCAGTAGCAGTAGTAGTAGTAGTAGTACTAGCAGCAGTAGTAGTAGTAGTACTAGCAGCAGTAGTACTAGCAGTAGTAGTACTAGCAGTAGTAGTACTAGCAGTAGTAGTAGTAGTAGTACTAGTAGTAGTAGTAGTAGCAGTAAGAGTAGTACTAGTAGTATTAGTCGTAGTAGCAGTAGTAGTAGCAGTAGTAGTAGGAGGAGTACTAGTAGTAGTAGCAGGACTACTAGTAATGGTAGTAGTAGTAGTAGTAGCAGCAGCAGTAGTAGTAGCAGTAGTACTAGTAGTAGCAGCAGGAGTACTAGTAATGGTAGTGGTAGTAGTAGTACTAGTAGTAGTAGCAGGAGTACTAGTAGTATAGTAGTAGTAGAGTAGTAGTAGTAGTACTAGTAGTAGTAGCAGGAGTACTAGTAATGGTAGTGGTAGTAGTAGTACTAGTAGTAGTAGCAGGAGTACTAGTAATAGTAGCAGTAGCAGTAGTACTAGTAATGGTAGCAGTAGCAGTAGTACTAGTAGTAGTAGTAGTACTAGTAGTAGTTTTTGTGTATTCTACCTCTTCTGCTCATGATTCAGTTTAAAAACACAAACTATGATGTCCCGTAGATAAAGTGCAGTACCTCACAGACTGCAGTACTTCACAGACTGTAGTACCACACAGATTGCAGTACCACACAGACTGCAGTACCACACAGACTGCAGTACCACACAGACTGACACAGACTGCAGTACCACACAGACTGCAGTACCACACAGACTTTAGTACCTCACACACTTCAGCAGAGTGTAAACCGGGACCTCACCTGTAGTTTGAGTTTTTCCGTGGCTAATCTTTCTTTTTTTCACCGCGACGACCGCCCACTGTCGAGAATAAACCCGGAGTTTTGAGCGCGGGGCTGCAGATGGAGACGGTACTTGGTGAATCAAAGACTGGCTTAGTTCCACACGTTGGCCCGTTCAGACGTGGCTCATTGAAGCCGCGTCAGATAAGGAGGATTTGGCGTTTGAAGTCTGAGCGCTGCTGGATAATGCGTCACCAGAGACCGAGGAGGCCCTATCTCCGCTTTAACCCCCCCGTTTAGACGCCGAACGCTGCACGCACTGCTCACTCTGCCCCGCATGACCGCCGCACGCCCGTAACCAAACCTGTGTGCAAAAATAACCAGCAAGCGGCGATGGTCGGCCCTCACGGCAGCCCCGCCCACAAGGGGGAGGGGCCGCTGTCAATGCAATAATGTTTCTCTTTATCTGACACCTACTGCAAATGTTACGTAAGCCCGATTCGCACGGGCAACAACCTGGGGGACATCTGGTAATTTGTAAATCACGGCATAAGTCCATAAATGATTCTATTTTACTGACTTTGACTAAAAGTGATAGAAAATGTTCGCAATTACGACAACAAACACAAAGAAGGAGATTCGCCCGGGATTAGTTTTATCACCGGACGTCTGTGTTTATGTAGGTCATTTGCGTCTGAATTTTTACTTTACAAATTGCAGACATGGTGCATTAAGATCTCAGGCGTCCTCCGCAATTCTTACAAATTACCAAAAGTCCACAGGTAAAAATTATCCCGTGCGAGTAGGGTTATACTTTTGTGTTTTGACTTGCTCTTTGGATTACCATTGAGGGCATTTCTACAAACTACAAATTTCACTTTTTTTTTTTTTGGCAGATTTTGTGACTTCACACACAGATAATGGAACTTGTGAACAAAATGTGAATAGCTACAATGGAATAGTTGTTTTTGTTTTGTTTTTTTTGCCAAGGTCACGCACAATAGCGTTTGCAAAAGTTTTGATTGACGGCGTTGCTAAGCGCTCGCCTCCTGCTAAACCAACGTTGTGAGGTAGAAGTTGTGTTACCTTCAAAAACCTCGCTCCTGATTGGCTCTTTGGGTCTGTCACAGTCTGTATTCCAAATATGGATGTCAGCTCCAAATTTGCTCCTATGACTGCAAACCTCGATGAGCTTCATTTGGCTGTACATCACACTCTCTTCATCCAGTTGTTTATACGATCTAGAACTGAACCAAAACGAACTTCATTTTGTGACACAAGTCAACATGAACAATATCAGTTTAGGTTAAGCACTTTGTAAGTTATCCTACTGTTGTGAAAGCTGTTGTTTTTGTTGCTGTTGTTGTGACAGTATTAAGAATACTTTTACTGTACTACAGGGCAGCCAAACTTTTTTCTCTAGGGACCGCATTTTCGCTCCTGACTGTGATGGGGGCTGGGGTCGGGTCGATCGTATAACAGAATTGTTTGACCCTGACGACGCAGATTATATTCTTTGAAAACTGCCACATTTTCTTTACATATCAGACAAACTGCACGGTCCTGACACTGAACAAAAAAATAATCGGTCGTCCCCTTGTTCTTTGAAAACTCTGCACTCTCTGTCAACGTTTTGTACTTTAACCCATTGACGCCGGATGCTGCGCAGAATGAGAGACTCAAAACTGCGGGAGCTGTATTGTCGCGTTAAACCTTCTTTATCGTGGCGTATTATTTCCCCATTGAAAAATAATCCAAATGTATCCCGAACATGTTCCCATCAAGACCTGGTTTGAAATAAACACGGTCAAACACAAAAATGTTGTCCGTGTCTTCACTGTCATTGTCACTGTCAGCATTTTTGTGCTTGACAATGTTTATTTGTTACACGACATAGCGATATGGCACCTGTTATAGGAGCGTCTGGAACAGCGACCAGATCAAGTGTTTGAGCTCGTTCATGCGCTGCAGTAAAGAGCAACGTTTGTTACTTCAAACCAGGTCTTGATGGGAAAATGTGCGGGAAACATTTGGATTATTTTTCAATGGGGAAATAATACGCCACAATAAAGAAGGTTTAACGCGTCAATACAGCTCCGGCAGTTTTGCGTCTCTCTATGGGAGTGAATGGAAGCGAGAGGAGGACACGCCCCCCATGCTTCCAGATGTGGCTCCGCCTTTACCAGTTACGCTGATCGCCAGACAATCCGGACACCGACAGGAGACTCAGTGCTGCGCAGCATCCGGCGTCAATGGGTTAACACTCAACATTTTGTTGTCCTTAACTGCACTACAGAACTCTGCACGTGCGCCGACTGTCACTGTTTGATCTCGAGCTTGTCAGGTGACGAAAATCTGGCGACAAATGTAAATGTGTCATACTTATTTACATATAAATACTTCATATAAACTCAACAAAATACAAGATGCAGACATGTTATTATTTGCCAAAAAGTAATAAAAAAAAAAAATAGGCCATGACAACTTTTGAGGATTGCCTCATAGGGCCAGTTCAAGTGGTGGGGGCAGAGGGGTGTGGTGGGCCCGAGTCAGCCCCCGGGCCTTAGTTTGATGACCCCTGCTGTACTATCATCAACATTGCCTCGACCAGTGTTTCCTAAAAAATTTTTTTCTCGGGGATCTATATTTTAAAAGTCACAAACCTTCGCA
>NW_026571541.1:33746998-33781998 GCF_026225935.1 Boleophthalmus pectinirostris
CTAGGACTAAACCAGGACAAACCCAGGACAAAACCAGACAAAAGTTGCTCTATGTCTAAACCAGGACTAAACAAGATCTAAACCAAAATGAACCTGAAAATAACTCTAAAAGCTCTAAACCAGGACTGAACCAAGAACAAACCAGGTCTAAACTGACATCTAAACTACAACAAAACTAGATCTAAACCGGGACTATACTTAGACCTGTTTCTGACTGAGTTTACATGCTAAAAAAAGAACCCAACCAGGTCTAAATCTGGTCTATCAGGACTGGGACTCTAAACTGACTAAACAGGACTGAAACAGACTGCAAGGAAACAGGAAACAGCGCGGACAGGACAGGACTAAAACAGGACTAAAACAGGACTTAAACAGGACTAAAACAGGACTAAAACAGGAAACGAAACAGGACTAAACAGGACTAAAACAGGACTAAACAGGACTGAAACAGGACTGAAAACAGGACTAAAACAGGACTAAAACAGGACTGAAACAGGACTAAAACAGGACTAAAACAGGACTAAAACAGGACTAAAACAGGACTAAAACAGGACTGGAGGACTAAAACAGGACTAAAACAGGACTAAAACAGGACTAACAGGACTAAAACAGGACTAAAACAGGACTTAAAACAGGACTGACTGAAACAGGACTGAAACAGGACTAAAACAGGACTAAAACAGGACTAAAACAGGACTGACTCAACTAACAGGAAACAGGACTTAGGACTAAAACACCAGGACTAAACAGGACTACAGAGACGACAGGAAACAGGAACAGGACTTAAAACAGGACTAATTATGATGACCAAAAAAAAAAAGAAAGAAAATCTATCAACTGTGGACGTGTTGAGGCCAGATAAACATCAGCCAATAGAAAACGAGGCTGCCTCATTTTCTATTGGCTGTCAGGTTGTCACTCAAACTCCCTACGTTTCTAAGGTAACCATGCAGCGGTTCTTAGAGGCTTTTTCTAATTGTGTCTCTCTCGCAGTTCGCATAAAGTTTGTTGCGATGGCGGACGAGAATCCACGACTGGTTCGCCGCAAAAGAACGTCGGTTTTTGAGGTCGCTGAAAGAAGAAGAGAAGGAGAAAAGGAGCGAAGACAAACTGAGGTGATTCTTGGAGATTCCTTCCAGCGATGGCGCGACTGAAGCGGACGAAGGGTCTAAAAACTGAGGTGTCGGTCTCTAAATTATTTCTAGAGGCTGTGGAGGAGGGAGGTGGTGTCACGCATGCACTACATTTGAAAAAGGACTGTCGCCGGATTTCTCTTTCCTTCAAAAAATCCTTAAAGGTTGTATAGAGGATTTTTTAAGGAAACTGAAATACAGCGACCGTCCTTTTCCCAAATGTTGTGCATGTGTGACGCCACCTCCCTCCTCCACAGCCTCAGTAGAAACACCTCCTCCCACCTCCTGACTCTGGAAATCACGCTTGTTTACAGCCGGTGCGTGTCCAGAATTACTGTTGAAGTGACCTGTCTAGAAATATTTTAGCGACCGACGAAGGACTGAGACCGGGACCGGACCGCCCCCTTCATCTGCTTGAGTCGCGCCATCGCTGGAAGGAATCTCCAATCTCACCTCAGTTTGTCTTCGCTCCTTTTCCCCGTTTCTTCTTCTTTCAGTGACCTCAAAACCGGACTTTCTTTTGCAGCGAACTGGTCGTGGATTCTCGTCAGGACTGGAACAGGACTGAAACAGGACTAGAACAGGACTAAAACAGGACTGAAACAGGACTAAAACAGGACTAGAACAGGACTAAAACAGGACTGAAACAGGACTAAAACAGGACTGAACCAGGACTAAAACAGGACTGAAACAGGACTAAAACAGGACTGAAACAGGACTAAAACAGGACTGAAACAGGACTGAAACAGGACTGAAACAGGACTAAAACAGGACTAAAACAGGACTGAAACAGGACTGAAACAGGACTGAAACAGGACTAAAACAGGACTAAAACAGGACTAAAACAGGACTGGAACAGGACTGGAACAGGACTAAACCAGGACTAAAACAGGACTGAAACAGGACTGAACCAGGACTGAAACCAGGACTGAACAGGACTAAAACAGGACTGAAACAGGACTGAAACAGGACTAAAACAGGACTAAAACAGGACTAAAACAGAACTAAACCAGGACTAAACCAGGACTAAACCAGGACTAAACCAGGACTGGAACAGGACTAAAGGACTAAAACAGGACTAAAACAGGACTGGAACAGGACTGAAACAGGACTGGAACAGGACTGAAACAGGACTAAAACAGGACTGGAACAGGACTAGAACAGGACTAGAACAGGACTAGAACAGGACTAAAACAGGACTAAAACAGGACTAAAACAGGACTGGAACAGGACTGAAACAGGACTGAAACAGGACTAGAACAGGACTGAACCAGGACTAGAACAGGACTAAAACAGGACTGAAACAGGACTGGAACAGGACTGAACCAGGACTAAAACAGGACTAAAACAGGACTGGAACAGGACTAAAACAGGACTGAAACAGGACTAAAACAGGACTGAACCAGGACTAAAACGTCGCGACAAACTTTGAGCAAACTGTGACGGAGCTACAGTTTGGAAAAGCCTCCAAGAACCGCTGCATAAACCACGAAATCCCAGCGCGCCGACGAGTCAGTTACACTAGAAATGTAGGGAGTTTGATTGACAACCCAACAGCCAGTAGAAAATGAGGCAGCCTCGTTTTCTATTGGCTGAAGTTTATCTGGCCTAGACACATCCACAGTTTGATAGATTTTCATTCTTTTTTTTTTTGGTCATCATAATTCCAAGGCTGCTGCGTCTCTGTAATGGTATTTTAAACTTTCAATGACAATTTGAAACAAAAAAAAAAATCCTCCATACAACCTACCTCGTACCTCGACTCGTCCTCTCGCTCTGTGACACCGGCCCCGACAAACGACAACGAGAAACGACAAACTCAAACTGAAACTCTGCGTCTGCGTCTGCTGCCGTCTGTGAGCGTCGAGGATTCAACTCATTTATAAGCATCATTTAAAAGCACTCAGGTCCAGCGATGGTCCTGATGAATGTTAATGGCTTTAATTATCAGGTCGACTGGACTCGTCTGGACCAGAACAGAGAACAGGGTCTATCTGAGCTTTTGGACGTTTAGACTTTGGTATTTCAACTGGATGTTTTTTACATTCTTTGTAGATTTTAGCATATTTCTTATTTTCGTATTCTAAACATGATTATTTAAATGTAAATCTAAACTAGATCTATACTTGGTCTAAACTAGGTCTAAACTTTGTCTAAACTAGGTCTAGGTCTAAATCCTAGGACTAAACCAGGTCTAAACCAAATCTATTTTGAAACCATGACTAAAACTGGTCTAAATTAGGTCTAAATCAGGTCGAAACAAAGTCTAAACCAAGTCTAAACAAAACTAGAACTAACCAAGACTAAACTGGGTCTATACCAGGGCAAAACACTTTACATCAAAACCCGGTCTAAACCAGGTCTATGATGAAATCGGGTCTAAAACTGGTCTAAACCAGGTTTAAACCAGATCTAAACCAGGTCTATGTCGAAGCCAGGACTAAACCAGGTCTAAACCAGGTCTAAACCAGGACTAAACCACGACTAAACCAGGCCTAATACAGATCTGTGTCGAAACCAAGTCTAAACCAGGTCTAAATCTGGTCTAAATGGAAATCAGGACTAAAACTGGTCTAAAACTGGTCTATGTCGTAGCCAGGTCTAAACCAGGTCTAAACCAGGTCTATGTTGAAATTCGGGACTAAAACTGGTCTAAACCAGGTCTAAACTAGGACTTATCCAGATCTAAACCACGACTAAACCAGGCCTAAACCAGGTCTAAACCAGGTCTATGTTGAAGCCAGGTCTAAACCAGGTCTAAACCAGATCTAAATCAGGTGTAAACAAAGTCTAAACCACGTCCAAACAAAACTGGGACTAACCAAGACTAAACTGGGACTAAACCAAAACTAAACCAGTTGTAAACCAGGTCTATGTCGAAATCAGATCTAAACCAGCTCTAAACTCAGACCTAAACTGCGACTAACCCAGACTAAACCTGGACTATACTCGTACATTTAACCGGGCCAAAACTCTGTCTCGACCGGGTCTAAACCAGAACCCGACCAGGTCTGAGCCAGGACTAACGTCGGTCTAGTCTGCGGGTTTTAACTCCTCAGCAGAGATCGAAAAACGTCACCGGGAAAGAGCGTAAAATTATTAATTGACCGGAACTTTTACAACAAATCACCGAGAACGTGGAGGATAAATCGTGTGTGTGTCGGAACGTCGTGTGTGTGTGTGTGTGTGTGTGTGTGTGTGTGTGTGTGTGTGTGTGTGTGTGTGTGTGTGTGTGTGTGTGTGTGTGTGTGTGTGTGTGTGTGTGTGTGTGTGCGTGCGTTTGGAAGCGCCGGGCGTTTGTGAAGAGCAGATGTTTGCCGTCGTCTTTGTGTCTCTATCAAAGCCGTTACATCTTAATTTCACGCTATCAGTTTTATTCTCTCCGTTTCTGGTCCGTGCGCCGAGTAATAACCGGAGCGCTGCCTCCGTCCGTGTCGCTTCTCCTGACGAGGCTGTGGTTTTCCAGAGAACGCCGGGAAGACGTGCGGATAATTGAGAAAGAGGGAGAGAGGGAGGGAGGAGAGGGGAAGGAGGGGAGAGAGGGAGAAAGAAGGAGAGAGGAGAGAGAGGAGAGAGGAGAGGGAGGAGAGAGGAGAGAGAGAGGAGAGAGAGGAGAGAGAGAGAGAGAGAAGTGAGAGAGAGGAGAGAGAGAGAGAGAGTGAGAGAGAGAGAGAGAGAGAGAGGAGAGAGAGAGAGAGAGTGAGAGAGAGAGAGAGAGAGAGAGAGAGAGAGAGAGAGAGAGAGGAGAGAAGGAGAGAGAGAGAGAGAGAGAGAGAGAGAGAGAGAGAGAGAGAAGGAGAGAGAGGAAGGAGAGAAGGAAGAGAGAGAGAGAGAGAGAGGAGAGAGAGAGGAGAGAGAGAGAGAGAGAGAGAGAGAGAGAGAAGAGAGAGAGAGAGAGAGGAGAGAGAGAGAGAGAGAGAGAGAGAGAGGAGAGAGAGAGAGAGAGAGAGAGAGAGAGAGAGAGAGAGAGAGAGAGAGAGAGAGGAGAGAGAGAGAGAGAGAGAGAGAGAGAGAGAGAAGAGAGAGAGGAGAGAGAGAGAAGAGAAGAGAGAGAAGAGAGAGAGAGAGAGAAGGAGAGAGGAGAGAGAGAGAGAGAGAGAAGAGAGAGAAAGAGAGAGAAGAGGGAAGAGAGAGAGGAGAGAGAGAAGAGAGGAGAGAAGAGAGAGAGTAGAGAGAAGAGAGGAGAGGAGAGAGGAGAGAGAGAGAGTGAGAGGAGAGGAGAGGAAAGAGGGAGAGAGAAGAGAGAAAGAGAGAGAGAGAGGAGAGAAGGAGAGGAGAGAGAGAGAGAGAAGGAGAAATCAGAGAGAAGGAGAGAGGAGAGAGAGAGAGGAGAGAGGGAAAGGAGAGAGAGGGAAGACGGAAGGAGAGAGAGAGAGGAAGGAGAGATGAGTAAGAGAGGGAGGGAGAAGGAGGAATGAGAGAGGGAGAGAGAAGGAAAAGGATAGGGATGGGAAAGGAGAGAGAGGGAGAGAGACAAAGGGAGGGAAAGAGGATGACAGAGAAGGAGGGAGAGAGAGAGAGGAGAAGAGAGGAGGAGAGAAAAGGAGAGAGGGGAACCGAGGGAGAGGGGGAGGGAGAAAGAAGGAGCGAGAGGGAGAGAGGGAAGGAGAGAGAAGGTGAGAAACAGAGTGAGGGAAAGAGGATGAGAAAATAATGGAGAGACAGGGAGGTAGGGAGAGAGAGAGAGAGAGAGAGGAGAGAAAGTGAGGGAGAGAGAAGGAGAACGATAGAAGGTAGAGAGGGAGGGAGAAGAAGGAATGAGAGAGACGAGAGAGAGAAGGTTAGAAATAGGGAGGGAGAAGGAGAGAGAGAGGAGGAGGAGGGAGGGAGGAGAGGGAGGGAGAAGGAGAGAGGGAAAGAGGAGCGAGACGGGGAGGGGAAGAGGATGAGAGAAGGAGGGAGAGATGGGAAGCGAGAGAAAGGAGGAAAGAGAAGGAGGGAGAGAGAGGAGGAGAGAGAAGTAGAGAGGGAGAGCGAAGGAGAGAGGGAAACAGAGGGGGAGGGAGAGAGAGATAAAGAGGATAGAGAGGGAGATAGAGGAGGAAGAGAGAAGAAATGAGATAGGGAGGGAGGGATAGAGAAAGAAAAGGAGTGCAAAAGAGAAGAGAGAAGAAGGAATGAGAGAGAGAGAGATAGAGAAGGAGAGCAAGTGTGGGCATGAAGGAGGGAGGAGGATAGAAATGGAGGGAGGGAGCGAGGGAGGAGGTGTGGAGAGGCAGATCCAGCTGTGTGCTAAATGAGTGTGTCGCAGAGTGGAATTATGGGTAAATGAGTGTGTGCACACAAACACAAAGGGGGAGGAATTAAACTGAACGCAGGATTAATGTCGGATCTGTTTATATTTGTGTGGTCAAAAGTATCGAAAATCAGACACTAATCGATACTAAAACTAATATCGAAACTAGAAACTCATTTGAGCAGATATCGATACTGGAAAGGGTCACGTTCAGATCAAATGTAAAAGCACAGAGACTTACACTGGTGTGAGTCTGGTCTGTGATTGACAGGTGGATGAGCCAATCAGGGGCGGGCGTGGGCTGTTCAGGGAGGGACTGAAAACGTGATGTATTTCTGTAGAATCAATGAGCGAAACACTAAACTAAACCAGGACTAAACCAGGTAAACCACTCTAAACCAACTAAACCAGGACTAAACCAGGACTAAACCAGGACTAAACCCTAAACCAGGACTAAACCAGGACTAAACCAGGACTAAACCAGGTCTAAACCAGGACTAAACCAGGACTAAACCAGGACTAAACCAGGACTAAACCAGGTCTAAACCAGGACTAAACCAGGTCTAAACCAGGACTAAAACCAGGTCTAAACCAGGACTAAACCAGGACTAAACCAGGACTAAACCAGGACTAAACCAGGACTAAACCAGGTCTAAACCAGGTCTAAACCAGGACTAAACCAGGACTAAACCAGGACTAAACCAGGACTAAACCAGGTCTAAACCAGGTCTAAAAAAACCAGGTCTAAACCAGGACTAAACCAGGACTAAACCAGGACTAAACCACCAGGTCTAAACCAGGTCTAAACCAAGACTAAACCAGGACTAAACCAGGACTAAACCAGGTCTAAACTAAAACAAGACTAAACCAAGACTAAACCAGGTCTAAACCAGGAAACCAGGACTAAATCTAGTCTGAACTAGGTCTATCCCAGACAAAACCACATCTAAAACCAGGTCTGAAACCGGGTCTAAACCAGGTCAAAACCAGAATCTAAAACCAGGTCTAAACCAGGACTAAACCAAGACTAAACCAGGTCTTAACTCAGATCTAAACCAAGTCTGAACCAGGTTTAACGCAGATCTAAACCAAGTCTAAATCAAGACTAAAGCAGGGTCTAAACTAGGTCTAAACTGGTCTAAATCAGGCCTAAAACCAAGGTAAACCAGGTCTAAAAAGACTAGCAAACATCTAAACCAAGTCTAACAGATCTAAACCACCAGTCCTAAACCAGGGCTAAAAGACAGTCTAAACCAAGACTAAACCAGATCTAAAACCAAGACTAAACCAGGTCTAAACTAAACTCAGATCTAAACTAGACCAAAACTATGACGACAATGGGACTTAAAAACATGATGTAGTTGTGCAGAATCAATGAGCGAAGCACTAAACTCTGTGAATCTGAGATGAGACAAACGTGATCTTGTTTGTTGTTGTTTGTTGGACCAATGAGCTTCTTCATTTCACACGTCACTGAAAAAAAAAAAAAAAAACTGGACCTGCCCTTTGTAATTATTGTATTTTTTATTGTCAACAGGACATATTTTCTGAAATGGTTGAGTTACACTATATTTTTCATTTTTTACTCATTACCTTGACAGTTAAGTGAAACTACTCTCTTTGTTTACGCACGGATAAATGATAAAAGTTTATATATTGTTGTTATAAGTTGTACATTGCATCATAAAATCATCGCGTTCCATCTTTTCTCTTTCCTCTCCGTCCTAACTCCACACCAGGGCCTGTCTCTTCTAACCCTAACACCGTTTTTTGCCTTGTTTTCCTCACTAAAGCTGCTGTTGTTGTGATTCGCCTCTCCACAGAGCTGATATGTGCATGTGCATCCAGGAAACGCACTGTCAAAATAAAAGCCTCTTCTTCCTCCTCCTCCTGCAGCTCCTCGTGAAGACTTTTACTGTGGTTTAAACTAACACTAACCTCCCTCCTCGAACTGTGCAGAGACGACAACATGGACACATTATTTTATTTACTCTTTAAACTAAATAAAGTATAATTTACCGTAGATTTAATACTATTAATGTAAATATGTTTTATTTTTTCAGTAGCAAATACATTTACACAATTTAATCCAAGTTTTCTTCAGAAATTCACAATTTGCAACCTTCAAAACAAACACTATTTTTAAATAAAACGTTACTGTGCAGCTGTGCATTGTGTGACCATGGCAACTGCTGAAGATTCTGCCGTAGACATACAGTCAGAACACCCCCCATGTGATATCACTTAGGGCGGCTCGATTATGGAAAAAATCATTATCAGGATTATTCAATACTGAAATCATGATTATTCAAATGATAATTTTTTACACGATGCATTTATTCAGCTTTTCTCTCTCTTGGGAAAAAAAAACACTTTGTTATTGATAATTTACACAAAACTGTACAAATTAAAAATAAATATAGACTACAAGTATTAATCTTAGAGCAGTTTTGAGATGTATAAAATATAAAATTAATAAAATAAAATGCTTTGAACATGCAATAAGGCATCAAAAAACATAAATGTGTCCAAAATAAACTATATATCTAGCTTTTCTACAATCTCTAGGTTTAAAACATAAATTAAAAATACTATAAACGTTAAATATACGATAAAACAAAATAAACTTTGTTAAGGTTTAGGGCGACTCACACTAGGACTTTAGAACCGTGCCATGCTCAAGTCTTAAGTACGACGGCGCTGTTTGTTTACATGTGGTGCAGCAGAACTAACACTTTTAGCAGAGAAAAGAAGTCCAGCGGCACAAATATCTATTAAATACTGAGACAGATATGAGTCCTGCTGCGATAAGCTCTTTGATGAGTTTATGGAGATAATCAGTACCGTAGCTCCTCATTACGCACACGGGGACACCATGAATCCTCACAAAACTACAGTTGTCGCGCTCCGGTCCTCACTTTTCACTTAATATCACTGAATTAAAACTAGTAAACCAATGACAACAATTCCTCATTTCTCAAAATATATCTTTAATTTGCAATTTCAGTTTCATACAATATACGGATTTAAATGTTTGTAATTTTCCAACTGTTATTCTAGTAAATTAATGTAATCTCAGTGAAATATATTTTTAAAAGTGTGCGTTTGGTGGATCGACAACCTGCTCGTCTCCACGAACACCGCGAAAAATAAAATCTAGTTAAGATGACTTGAATTAAGAAAGTTTTATCATGATTTGAGTAAATTATTTAAGACTTTTTGTACGGAAAATATGAAAATACATCTTGCTGCGCTTAAAATAAGAAAAACAACAACTTTTTGCACTTAAAATAAGAAACGAAATCTAATGTTGCTTGAATTACGAAAAACACGGTTGCTCCATTGGCAGAATCGACTCAAATAAAGTCAAATTTAAGTCATTTTAACTAACCTAGATATTACTTTTTGCAGTGAAGGCAAATCAATAACATCTCCATAGAAACATTTAGTACTTTATGACAGTTTTTTCTCTTTAATAATGTAATCTTGGTCAAATATAAAACATGTTCTCTAAATTAAGTTAAATAATATTTCTTTAAAACCTCTCACATGTGTCCATATTGTTTCTCCGCACAGTCGCTCTCTGCTCTGGTGTTAAAATAACTGTTCATTGGTGATAATTGTGTTTTTTGGTGATTTTCCGGTTACACTTTATAACGATTAGACTTTAATTAGCCTTAATAAAGCATGAACAAAGACTTAACTCATGAAGAACATTACATATATCAGGAATAATTCATGTTTCTAACTGATTAAGGAGCTAGATTCAGTGTAATAATTTAATAAAGCCTCTGTATATAACATTTTAAGCTTAAAAAATGGACAAAAAAAGCAAATGTGTTTTTCATTTTTGTTGTTTTAACTTTGAAAAATATGCGTCCTTACTCAGAAAAGGCTTGCATCTCCATAAACCTGACTCTCTCTGATGGAAATGCTATTCGTTTGGCTATAATATTTCACATTATACCATAAAATTTTCATGGAATCAGATTATTGGGCACCTCCAGAAAGTTACATAGTGTTGCTTTAAGTAGTAGAAGCCTGAATCACGAACTATACGATTTGTTTATTATGAATTAAGGCTTTATTCATGCTTTATTAATGTTTTTTAAAAGTGTAGTTCTTATAAAGTGTAAGCGTCTCTGCTCTTGTCTATCTGGTGTAATCTGATTTCTCTGGGTGCTGGTGTAATCTGATTTCCCTGTGTCTGTCTCAGCCCCGGGGAGTCAGACACAGACTCTGAGGTGGAGGATCGCGTGGACGGGGTCAAGTCGTGGCTCTCCAAAAACAAAAACTCTGCTAAAAACCTCTCGGACGACGGCAGCCTCAAGAGCTCCAGGTTTGTATTTACAGCAGCTCCGGACACTGTTGTATCGGATTAAAGAACCACTGTGTCACTTTTAGCCAAAAATAAGTTGCTGTTGTGTTTATTGCACTGAAAAACTTGAGTCTTTTTTAGTTCAGTTTATTGGTTTTCTTGCTCTTATTTGTTTTATTGTCTTAACGTCGACTATTGGAGTTAAGTCGAGCTTTATTTTATATTTCTGCTGAATATTTAAGGCCAATGTCTGCACAGTGTCACCATGGTAACTGCTGAACATTGCTAAAAGTGAAAAAATGCATAGCACACTCAGATAGTCGATGTCCAAAAGCTTTTTTTTTTATTTTTAAATAACGTTTCGGCAAAAAAGCCTTCATTCTTTCTTCAAAAATGATCTGATGAAGGCCAAAAAATTAGGACTTTTTGGACATCGACCATCTGAATGTGCATTTTTTTCACTTTTATTTGCACCTCTACAAAAACTTTGGAGTGCGTTTTCTGTTTCATTTGAACTGCTGGACATTCCACCATGTACATACACACAGAATCCCCCAGCGTGATGTTAGACTATCACAACCTTAAAAACTAACTGTAATAGGTTCTAACCCGATGTAAACTATTCTTAATCATTTTCTGAAAAGGTGTCTGCTTTAATTTACCTGCGTGAAGTTGGGCCCCATTAAACACAAACCTACACAAAAAAGTTTAGTTTGTGCTCTTTTAGTTTAGGAGATATTAACAATTCTTTTCTAGGTCAAATCGGGGTCAGCCAGCCCCCAGGAAGATAAAAAATGCTCTAAAATCACCCAAAATGGTTGCAGTTGTTAATATTAATGCAAAAAGTAAAATATTAACGGCACACAACAGCACAAACAAAACAGAAAGAATTAATGTCATAGTTTGCCAATTTTTTTGCACATTTTAACATTTTCGGGGAACGCGATGACGTCATCTAACCTGATTCATCAGCCGGTTTCACTTCGTGGAAACCGTCTGACCTCGCAGCATTAGGATTTGTTCGCTCAACGGTAAGCGGGTACTTTTTTAATTTAACCAATCACTGTTATTTGATTGTGACGTACGCTAACGGGACTAACTGGTACTGTATTTTCCGCACGATACGGCGCTCTGGATTATAAGGCACACTGTCATAGAATGGTCTATTTTCTTACTTTTTTCACAAATAAACCGCACCAGACTTTAAACCAGGGGTGTCAAACTCATTTTGGTCCGGGGGCCGTATCCAACCGACTTTGATCCCAAAGGGGCCGGATCAATAACAATAAGTTCAAATATTTGTGCAGAGAAACACAAATCTATTACAGAAATCTTTTTTAATTGATGAACTCTTTTTACAAAATATTATAATATTATGAAACAACCTGAAACTTTAAGAAAAATTCAATTTCAACACAATGTTTTAACATGAACTTGTCTGTAAACAGGAATAAGTAAATTTTTCTTGTAAAATCCTGCACTCGGCTCCACTTTTCTCATGTTGGACATTTTTCTGATGAGGGTGTCACGGTCAACAGTCAAAACGATCGTCCTTTAAGAGCGTTTGGAAAGAGACAAGTCTTCATTTGTGCTGCTCTGGTGGGAGGGGCCACGTACAGAGACGCTGGAGACGCTGATATGATAAACACCACAGAAAATGACTAATATTTTAATAAAAAATAGAATTAAAATATTTTAGTAGAAAATCAGCCGAGGGCCAGATTAAAGGTCTTGGAGGGCCGGATCTGGCCCCCGGGCCGCATGTTTGACACCTGTGGTCTAGAGTATTCTGATTCCCGACTTAATTGCTGGAGAGAAATGAAATTGAGCGGAGGCACTAGGTGGCACCAGCCTGGCTAGACGTCATCGGTCGGAAATAACCAATATCTTAAGAACCGTAAAAGCACAAATGAAACTTTTTGCAGCACAAACGATTGTCGTAGTTTTCGTGTAGGTTTGCGTTTGATGGGGCGCCAACTTCACGGAGGTGTTTTAATTTGCAAATTCGTACAATACAACTATTTAAATGTTTGTCATATCTGTTAATCTGTGAAAATGATCTCAGCGAAACATATTTTTAACAATGTCAACATTAGGATGCAGCTTTCTGGTTTGGTGGGTCCACAACCTGCTTACATCTCCAGAAGTTAGATAAAATAACGTGTTAAAAGAAATTAGTTTTAGTAGACCAGTCCGATGTTTTATAAACTTTCCAGCTCCCAGAACGTCTTGAAGGTGCATTATGTAACTTTTTAAACAGTTCTACCTTACATTTATTCAAATAAAGCCGGATTTAATTCTCAAAAATGTAGAAAAACATCCATTCTGACTGTGAAATCCTCCACCATAAAAGTTACACAATGCACCTTTGAGCAGCCGGCCCGGTCTCTCTCTTTCTCTCTCCTCCTCTCTCCGCTTTACAATCTCTAAACCTGATCTGTCTGCAGTAAATAAAGTGATTTCAGCAGTGCACTGGTCCAAAACGAAGCAGCTGTTTGTCCAGGGCATCCAGAGCTTCTTTATCTTTATTGTTCCCTCTTTTTTTTCCCCCAAACCCGCCTGCTCCGTGTCAGATTTATCGACATGTCCGCGGCCGTCTGCACAGTCTCGCGCTCAGATTAATGGATATGTCTACAGCGTGAAGCTTCGATTGGCCCACTTTCCCCTCCTTACATAACGGCCTGGGCTTAGAGCTCAGGTACAGGTGGGACAGACGGCAGATGCATAATATAAGCAGGACCGTCGATGGAAATTTGGGGTCCAGGGTAAGAAAACTCAAATGGGCCCCCCTCTCTAATGTAGATTAATACGATGAAGGTCCAATTTTGGGCGCCTAAAACTCTGCGGCCCGAGACAACAGACTCCTTTATCCCGTGATATGAACATGGAAGCACTTTTTGCGGCTTTTTCGGCGCTTTCTGACATTTCGTTTTGCCATTTTCTGGTTTATTAATTGGTGGTTTTCAGTAATTTGTTTTCCCCATTTATTAATTTAAACATGAAATATCCAAAATGCAAATCCACAAATGCTAAACCTGATTATTTTTATTAGCAGTGTTGGGAAGGTGACTTTTAAAATGTAATCCCCTACAGATTACAGATTACATCCCCCAAAATGTAGTTTGTAACGTAATCCATTAAATTACTTAAAGTGAGTAATGTAATCTGAATACTTTGGATTACTTGATTTGCTGTAGAGAAACAAAGACGAGGAAATCATAACATAAGATGTTTTGTCGAGTAAAAGAAAATAAAAAGCCCAGACTTTACTGAACCGTATTAAAAATATTATTGATAGAAAAGGAGGAGACACGTCCACGCAGCATGATTTAGTCCTGTTAAATCCTGTTTTAGTCCTGATTTAGTCTTGGTTTAGACCTGGTTTAGATCTAGTTTAGACCTGGTTTAGACCAAGTTTAGTCCTGTTTTAGTCCTGCTTTAGTCCTGTTTTAGTCCTGGTTAAGATCTGGTTTAAATCTAGTTTAGACCTGGTTTAGTCCTGGTTTAGACCTGGTTTTAGTCCTGGTTTAGACCTGGTTTTAGTCCTGGTTTAGTCCTGGTTTAGACCTGGTTTAGTTTCCGGCAATGAGTGAAATTACCGGAAAGAAAAAAAAAAAAAAAAGGCAGGGGAGGGGTGGGTGATTTAGCCCAAAATGTGAAAACGGGAAAATCCCTCTGTGTAATCGATTTATTTCAACAAAGTAACTGTAATCCAATTACCACTCACTGA
Source organism: Boleophthalmus pectinirostris (assembly GCF_026225935.1). Taxonomy (NCBI): domain Eukaryota; kingdom Metazoa; phylum Chordata; class Actinopteri; order Gobiiformes; family Gobiidae; genus Boleophthalmus; species Boleophthalmus pectinirostris. Next base: position 33,761,416 of record NW_026571541.1, read on the forward strand.
AACAGTAACTGTAACTGAATACAGTTACTCATAATTTGTACTCTGATTACATAACTCCAGTACATGTAATCTGTTACTCCCCAACACTGATTATTAGTGACTAGACCCAAGAACTCATATCCAGGCTGGTGTCACCTAGTGCCTCCGCTCAGTTTCATTTCCCTCCAGCGACTAGGTCAGGAATCGGAATAAACTAGACGGTTTGCGAGAATCCCAGAAGTTGTAGATCGTGCACCGGCCAATCAGAGAAGAGTTGTGAAGTCATGACATCAAACTTGTCACGTCTGTCTGGGTCCCTTTTGTGGAACAGCACAACAGTAAACAAAGCAGTCGAGATGAATGTAGACGAAGACAGACATTCTGTGTTGGCAACGATTCCTGAGTTTGATTATTTAAAGCCGGAACAAAGTGAATGTTTGGTGATTTTTATCAAGGGGAAAGACGTTATTGCCCTTCTTCTTCCTACGGGATTTGGGAAAAGCTTAATATACCATTTAGCCCCGTTAGTGGCGCATTACATACGTCACGACCAAATAGCAGCGACTGGTTACATAAAAAAAGTACCCGCGTACCATCAAGCGAACGAATCCTAATGCTGCGAGGTCAGACGGTTTCTACGAACTGGAACCGACTGATGAATCAGGCTATAGAACTCACTGTATTACAACAAAAATGTGCTTTTTTTTTTTGTTTTTGACATTTTGACTAAATGCAAGATTGATAGGTTTAATACTAGGAGTGTATTGGCGAGGAGAAAATTCAGTTTGTCGACTGGACAAAAGTTAGTTTGGTTGAAGACGTTTTCGCAGCTCATCGCTGCTTCGTCATTTCTGAGAAGAAACCAAACTAACTTTTGTCCAGTTGACAAACTGAATTTTCTCCTCTCCATGAATTCTACCTGGACGACTGAGGGATTCTTCACACTAGGAGTGTAACAGTACATGTATTTGTTTCGTTCGGTTCGATGCAGGTCTGTGCACAAGTGAATTCGCACAGTTTGTGTGTTTATAGTCGGCCTCTACATGTGCAGCTACACGAAGACTCGGCTCTTTAATATTCACGTGGAAACTCGTCCGTGATTGGGGCAGTGTTTCCCGCAGCGCTTTATAGTTAGAGCGACCACCTTGACAGTAATAATCGCCGCCTTGACTACGTCCCTCCAAACCACGTGAATCTTCGCAAAACTACGTTCCTCGTGCCTCGGTTCTCACTCTCGTCTATCGTTGGCACAGAATCTCCGCTCACTCCCCAAGAACAACGTAATCAACAGGAAAAACTGTCTCTTGCCCCTCATCTAGAACATGAAAACCACCAATAAAACAAACGAAAAGATAGTCACTTTTTAATCAAACGTTTAAAAACTTAAAGCTGAACTGTGTAACTTTTCCTGGTTGTCTCATGAAGATGATACTGCTCTGTCTGGAATGTTCCGCGCCATAGTGTTAAACTTCTTGCATTCTTACAATTAAAGCGACGTTTTGAGCTGAAAATACCATGGAAAACTTGATTGTTTCTATGGATATGACGTTTCTCTGCCTGGAATGTTCCACAGTGTGACATTAAACAGCTCTACTTCACATTTATTCAATTAGAGGTCATTTTATAGCTCAAAAAAATCAAGGATTCTGAGTGTGAGCGGGGTCGCCTCTCCACAGATCTGACCTGTAACTTGGTCTGGTTTGGTCTCCGTGAAGACAGAAAGCTTTAAAACATTCCAGACCAAAGCAGCAACATCTCCATGGAGAAAAACATGTGACAAGACTAAACCGGAAAAGCTACACATTACGCATTTAACATTTAACGTGTAAAACTAAAAATGTGTTGTCTGAATGTTTCACCTTGACTCTCGGAGGTTTTTTCGTGCAATTTTCAAACCCACTCCCGTCACTCCGGCTGCTGCTCACTGTCCCCTGTAATGGAAAAAGAAAATGTAGAAAAGTCTTATTCCGGAGCGGAGCAGAGGGGAGCGCTGGAGCGGCAAAGGAACAGACCAAGCAAAAACACACACACACACACTCGGCGAAATAAAGCACCGCGCCGCCTCTGCTCGGACTCCGGGGAGGAAAAGATTGGATTTTAAAAGGGCAGAGTTAATTTAGAATGGAGTGTTACTGCGTTAATGGCTTGTTTAACTATTGCAAAGTGTAGGGCCAGAGTGGTGCATTTATATTGTCGCTGTAGCTGTGGAAAAATATAAGTCTATTCACAAGTGTGCGTGTTATAACTGCGTAGTGCCGTGTAACAGTGCAGTAAAATCAGATACTAAAAATGGTATCGAAACTAGTTTTTTTTGCAGGTATCGATACTAAAAAAAGTCCCATTTGTAGGACAGAAATGAAGCTTTCCTGAATGGCTTTAAAATAATCGAATTTGGAAACAATTTGGATTTTTTTGTGATATTTTTTTTTTGCGAGGTCGTTCACGTTTCCAATTAAACGCGATTTTTCAATATAAAACCAAAAGTTAGGAAACAAAAAAAAACAATAACTATTTTCTTCATTATTTGTCTCAAAAAACAGATAATGATTTGTTTTTTTTTCAGTTTTCAATTTTGTGTTTAAATGAATAATGGAGAAAAAAAAGGATAACTGATTTAAACTGTGATGTCAGACTCAACCAGGACTAAATCAGGACTGAGTCAGGATTAAAACAGGACTGAACCAGGACTGAATCAGGACTAAACCAGGACTGAACCAGGACTGAATCAGGACTAAACCAGGACTGAATCAGGACTAAACCAGGACTGAACCAGGACTGAATCAACTCAGGACTAAACCAGGACTGAATCAGGACTAAACCAGGACTGAACCAGGACTGAATCAGGACTGAACCAGGACTGAACCAGGACTGAAACCAGGACTGAATCAGACTAAAACCAGGACTGACTAAACCAGGACTGAACCAGGACTGAACCAGGACTGAACCAGGACTGAACCAGGACTGAATCAGGACTGAACCAGGACTGAACCAGGACTGAACCAGGACTGAACCAGGACTGAACCAGGACTGAATCAGGACTAAAACCAGGACTGAACCAGGACTGAAATCAGGACTAAACCAGGACTGAACCAGGACTGAATCAGGACTGAACCAGGACTGAATCAGGACTGAACCAGGACTGAACCAGGACTGAACCAGGACTGAACCAGGACTGAATCAGGACTAAACCAGGACTGAATCAGAAAACTAAACCAGGACTGAACCAGAACTAAACCAGGACTGAATCAGGACTGAACCAGGACTAAACCAGGACTGAACCAGGACTGAATCAGGACTGAACCAGGACTGAATCAGGACTGAACCAGGACTGAACCAGGACTGAACCAGGACTGAACCAGGACTGAATCAGGACTAAACCAGGACTGAATCAGGACTAAACCAGGACTGAATCAGAACTAAACCAGGACTAAATCAGGACTGAACCAGGACTAAAACAGGACTAGTCCCAGTCTCAATCCTGGTCTCATTTCTGGTCTGGTCCCGGTCTCAGGATACTGGTCCCAGTTCTGGTCTGGTCCCGGTCTTGTTCCAGTTTCACTCACGATCTGGTCCTGGTCTGGTCCCGGTCTCAATTCTGGTCCCGGTCTCAATTCTGGTCTCAGTTCTGGTCTGATTCTGGTCTAAGTCCTGGTCTCAGTCCCGGTCCTGGTTTGGTCCTGGTTCAGTCCGGCATCTCAGTCACGGAAGTCACGAAAACAGGAAACGGCCGTCACAAATGTACACAAACCTTCTTCTCGTCAGACGAAAATTCTGAAAAGTCTGAACTCCGTGTGAGTGAAGCAGTGAAGCACAGATCAGTCCCTCCACTCTTGTCTACGATGTTCCTTTTTTTGGACATTCGTGCCGCTGTCCCACAAAACGCCACTTTCCAAAAAACCTCGTCCTCCTTCTTCTCAATCTCCTCCTTGAAACAAATAATCTGTACATGTTCTGGCTTGAACATGAACTTTAAAATCTCCAGGTGCTCGATGCTGCGTCCATGTTTGGACAACTTCCGTAAACACAGAGACGCTCGCTGCGGTTGACGTCGTCGTGTCTCCAGTGTCACATGTGGGACACTTTCGGGCCGTTAAACGTTCACACTGGAGTCACATACAAGTCACATTTAATTGGAAATGTGAACGACCTCGCAAAAACATCGGATTTCACAAAAAAAATCTGAATTGCACATTAAACCCTGCAGTCTGAACGTGGCCTTTTAGATAGATAGTTTTAGAGTAATTTTTTTTCAACCGTACAAAATCTTACATACATTCGAACAAATGCGAGACGGTTACGTGTAATGCCATAGTACGTAACATTCCAGGCGTTCCGATAACATCCCCATGAAGACGAAGAAATGGACGACGGCTCAACAGCTTCATATTTACCTCTTATTTAATTTCAAAGCAGGACTAATCGGTGCAGATTTAATCAATCAGGGGAATCGGGTACATCGTCCGTTCACGAGGAAGGGCATCTGGTATAAAAACAGTCAAGTCAAACTTTCTTTCCGCTTTCTATTCTTATGTTCTTTTCATGTTTTTTTAAATCATCCACCCTTGTTTCATTATTTGTCTGTTTTTATCTTTAATTTAGATTTTTTCTGTCTTTAATTTCAATGGTTTTCATGTTTATTACTCTCACTTGCCCCATTCCTCCCTCCTTTCATTTTCCCTTTTTTAATTTTTCTCTCCATTTTCTTCATCCTTTGTGTTTTTCCTACTTTCTCCTCTCTCTAGATTCGCTGCTAATGTAGACTGTAAAGAACGGAAAGAGGCTAAAGACTGGAAAGAGGCCAACAAGGAAGGCAAGGACGCCGAAACGCCGCTTCCTCGCTCGGTTTCGGTCATGAGTTCGCTGAGCTACCGAAAACGCGCCAACGTGGATTCGAAAGGCGACGCGTTATTCACCGCGCTTAAGGAAAACGCCGACGATGACGCGGTTTCGTACAAATCCAAAGCCAAAAGTTTAGATCTCGACGACGACTGCTATTCCGTTAGCTCGAGGAGGAAGACCCAAGCGGCGGACGACACGGAGTCCGTCATCTCCCACGCGTATTCCGAAGCCAACAGTCGCGCGAGGAAAGGCATGGACAGCAGATGGGGCGATTTCGATAAAGAGTCGATGGTTTCGTACAACGCGCCGAGCCGGATGTCGACGCGATTGGGTTTCAGCCCCGACGACGACGCGAAATCGACGATCAGCTTAGGTTTGGCGAGTCCGTTGGGGCGTCGGAAAAGCGCGTCGAGGCTGGACGAAAGTAGAACCAGCCCTTGTTTTAGCAGGAGGTCTTTAGTTCGAAGCCCCGGCAGCGTTAGTCGCGCCGATTCTTTAGGTCGCAGTTGCAGGTTGAGCGAGTTCGACGTCGATTTTGATGACGGAAAGAGCGTGGCGTATACAGAAAGGTCGAGTTTCAGTCCGTTGTCTTCGAGCGGGCGAAGTGTCTCGATGCCGCCGCCTCAGGGAAGATCGTCAACGCTTGAAAATCCCAGCGAGCTCGCGGATATTAAACCGGTGAGCCATCGGAACTACCTGGATCCCGATTTGGAAAAGGCGATCAATGAAGTTTTGAGTTTCAAACCGATAAAATTCAAGAGGCGAAGCTTGGAAGATTCGGAAGAGGAGGCGGGGAAAGCCAAAGACGACGACACGAGGAGCGTCAACGGAGAATCTCGCCCGAAAAGTAGTTTGCGTCGATCGGCGTCCGCTGTTGACTGTCTAAGGCCGTCGCGTAGTTCGAGCAGCGCGAGTAGCCACCGTCGTAGCAAAAGCAAAAACAAAGGAAAGAAGAAAAAACGCGGCAACAGTTCCGAATCGGACAGTTCGGACGACGGGAGGAGGAGCAGCTCCAAGAAACGATCCAAGAAATCCAAGAAGAAGTCCAAGAAACGCGAGTCGTCGTCTTCTTCGTCGTCGTCCTCGTCCAGCTCTTCCGATTCCGAGTCCGATTCCGATTCCAGTTCGGGCGCTTCCACGATCTCGTACAGGAGCGCGAGCAGCGTCAAGAAAGCGCCGAATCGGAAATCGGCAAGTCCGGAAGACGAGAGAGGCGGAGGAGGACGGGAGGGGAACGAATCGCCACCTCCGCTGAACAAAAAGGACGCGAAGAAGAGGAAGAAGAAAGTGGACAGTCTCGTGATGAAGTATCTGTACAGGCCGGACAGCGACTGAAGCAGTAGGTGGCGCTGTGGAGCAAAGCATGGTGTGGTCCTAACCCGACGAAGAAGAATTTTCGACAATTTTGCAGCAACTGGTCACAACATTAATGCGCGTGTCGTGGAATTTTGCATGACTTTAACAATGTGTGTTTCTTAATATCTCAAAAGTTGTTTTACAGATGATTTTATAACAAGTTTTATTTACTCTCAAAACATTTTTATACTGACAATTAAATGTTTAGATTGACAAAAGCATGAATTAAACCACTTCATCAGCTCGTCCTACATGTATCTATTACAGATTTGCAGTGACGGCATGAAGGAGATTAGTTGCATGTAGTTTTAATTTCTCAGCACCAGGTTTTGTGTTTGTTTTTTATGGATTATTATTTACACATTTCTTCATGATCAAAATCAAAATGGAAAAACGGTAAATGATAATTTTTTTTTCGGATCTCGTTTCTGTGACTTAAACGACGATGCTGGACTGAACCAGGACTAAAACAGGACTAAACCGTTTTCAGTCCTGGTCTGGTCCCAGTCTCAGTTCTGGTCTCAGTCCCGGTCTGGTCTCGGTCTGGTTCTGGTCTGGTTCCGGTCTCAGTTCTGGTCTCAGTCCCGGTCTGGTCTCGGTCTGGTCCTGGTCTCGGTCTGGTTCCGGTCTCAGTCCCGGTCTCAGTCCCGGTCTGGTCTCGGTCTGGTCCTGGTCTGGTTCCGGTCTCAGTCCCGGTCTGGTCCTGGTCTGGTCCCAGTCTCAGTTCTGGTCTCAGTCCAGGTCTGGTCTCGGTCTGGTCCTGGTCTGGTTCCGGTCTCAGTCCCGGTCTCAGTCCCGGTCTCAGTCCCGGTCTGGTCCTAGTCTCAGTCCCGGTCTCAGTCCCAGTCTGGTTCCTAGTCTCAGTCCCAGTCTGGTCCTCGTCTGGTCTCAGTCTGGTCCTGGTCTCAGTCCCGGTCTCAATCACGGTCTGGTCCTGGTCTGGTTCCGACCTCAGTTCCAGTCTCAGTCCCAGTCTGGTCCCGGTCTCAGTCCCGGTCTCAGTCTCAACCTGGTCCTGGTCTCAGTCCCAGTCTGCTCCTCGTCTGGTCCCGGTCTGATCTTCGTCCGGTCTCGGTCTGGTCCTGGTCTCAGTCCCGGTCTCAATCACGGTCTGGTCCTGGTCTGGTTCCGACCTCAGTCCCGGTCTGGTCTTGGTCTCAGTCCCGGTCTCTCTCCTGATCTCAGTCCCGGTCTCAGTCCCGGTCTCAATCACTGTCTGGTCCTGGTCTGGTCTCGGCCTCAGTCCCAGTCTGGTCCTGGTCTCGTCCCGGTCTGGTCTCGGTCTGGTCTCGGTCTGGTTTCGGCCTCACTCCTGGTCTCAGTCCTGGTCTGGTCTTGGTCTAAGTTCTGTACTCAGTCTTTGTCTGAATCCGGTCCCCTACCTGTTTTAGTCCTGGTTCAGTCCTGGTTAAGTCCGTATGCGGCGCAAAAGTCCGGCATCGCAGTTTAAGTCACAGAAACGGGAAACGGCCCAGAAAAGTTACACAATGTACCTTTAAAAATAGCAAATTTACACTTTTTGACCCAAACTTTTGTTAAAATACACAATAAATTCAGTAAAACTTTTGCTTTTCATGACCAAAAATGTCAGATTCTTTACCACAAAGTTGATTAATTTATTCCAAACATATCGCATTTTAACACTTTCTTTTACGTTTTTTTTTTTTCCAGCCCAACCAGCGGACGACGTTTCCTCTTCGACCGCTCCGACGACGAGGAAGAAGAGGAGAAAGAGACCGGCTCGTTTTACTCCCGATACAAGTACGGCGGCGGCGGCGGCGGCGGCGGCGGCTACCTGAGAGAGGAGGACGAGGACCGCGACGAGACGACCGCGTAGCCCCCGAGAAAACACGAAACGATAAAACAAAAACAAAACACTAACTTTTACCTCCCGCGAAAGAAAACACGACCACCACCACCGTCTCCTCTCTGCATGAACCGACACAAGTACAAGTCTCCATGGAAACGCGTCATGGAGGATTACGGAAAATGTATTTGACTAATTTATATTGTGTATGTTGTATGCATCATTACCCGACTTAGGTATTTTTTTTTTTGGTTTTGGTTTCTATTTTACTCTAAACAAAATGCGAGATTACGAAGGTGACATAGATGCTTCATACTGGCTACATACCACAGCAAGTTTTCCGGTGTTTCTCAAAGTTTTAAAGGTGTATTGTGTAACTTTTCTGGTGGAAGCTTTACCAACTACTTTTCTACAGGGAGATGTTATCGTTTTGGAATGTCCCCGATATGGCTTTAAACATACTCAATAACACGGGTTTTTATTGGTCTAAAAACTCGCATTCTTACTGTGAGTGGGCTCGCCGCTCCACAGATCTGACGTGTAACCTGCTGTAGAGATTATGGATTATGGAAAAAAATAATTATTATCACAATTATTTTGGTCAATATTGAAATCACGATTATCGAAGCTGTTATTTTTTAGTTACACGATGCATTTATTCAGCATTTCTCTCTCAAAAAACACTTTGTTATTGATAATTTACGCAAAATTTTCAAATTAAAAATAAATTCCAGCTACAAATCTGTAACTTAGAGCAGTTTTGCGATGTATAAAACATAAAATGAATACAGAAATAAACGTTGAACATGAAATAAGGCTTAGAACAGACATGTCAACCTCAGGCCCGGGGGCCAGATTTGGCCGCCGATATAATTATATTTGGCCCGCGAGATCATATCAAATATTTATTAGAGCTCCCTGCTGGCTACAGATAGACTATAGAGACTTTATTTAATTAAAATTTTGTTATTATTTTAGATTTTTCTTGTACTGGATTCAATGTTTAAACAAAGTTATTATTAAAAAAATATATTAGTAAGAAAAAATTTAACATTGCATATCTCGAAAGAAGAGAAAACATGCAGATGTTGTTTAAATTTTTCAGTAAATATTTAGTTTGGCCCACGACTTAGTCCCAGTTTTTAATTTTGTCCTCTGTGAATTTGAGTTTGACACATAAATGTATCCAAAATAAACTATATATCCAGCTGTTCTACAATCTCTAGTTTAAAAAAAAATTAAATAAATATACCTAAAATATACTCAAAATAAACTTTGTTGAGCTTTAAATCGTTTCAGCTCGATTGTGTGAGTTTCGAGATCATCGTTTCACTCACAAAATCGAAATCGTGATCAAAATTTGATTAATCGCACGGCCTTAACCTTAACTTTAAATATGTGTAATGCCATACTGTGGAACATTCCAGACAATATTCACAATCTCCATGGAGACAAGCAGATGGTGGACCCTCCAACAGAAAAGTTACACAGTGCAACTTTAAGAATTCACTTGGGAAAATATATTAAAGGTGCAATACCTGATTTATTTATTTATTTTCTCATCTAGTTAAGCTTTTTATAACGCACAAACCACGAACTAATGCTGGTGCGCTGTTAGCATGCTAGTTGTTAACATTATAGTCGCATCAAAACTCCACTTTAGGCTCTGAAAGTTGTGAAATTAGTTTGGTGATGCTCTAATAAAGTAATAAAGTAAGCGAGGAATAACTCTGGACCACTGCAAACGGTTTTAAAGGAACTAGTTTTGTTTTTTCACGTTTTTAAGACGGTAAAATTCAGGTACAGCGTGTTTAAGTTTAGTGATTTAACACTAGAGAAGGAGGAAACCCACTTATTACAACCTATAAGGAATTGATTTGTGTTTTTTGGGCGTTTTGGTGTATAAGTACGGCTTTAATTATTGATTAAATGTTCTAAAACTACCACTAGATGTCACCAAAACGTCCAAAAACCACAAATCAATTCCTTTTACGTTGTAATCTAGTTTGTTTCCTCCTTCTCTAGTGTTAAATTTCTCTACTTAAAGGCGCTGTACATGATTTTTAACATCTTAAAAATGTGAAAAACAAAACTAATTCCATTAAAACAGTCAGTCCAGTAGAATTTAGTATTTTGGATGAAATTATTTAAAATGTGGAACTTATTTTAACCAAAACTTGCCTGTAAAGAGCTTAGCCGTATGTAGTCACTATGTCGCAATCTCTGTAAAGCTTCTGTTTTGACAAAATTAAATTGATTTTTTTTATAGTTTCTTTCAAATATAAAGGTTTTAAAAGTCCTGTGTTACGTGAAATCGACTCTTGTGAGCTTTAAGTCGTGTTATGATGTCGTTTCCTCGTCAAAAACAGACCTGGAGTTGAGTTTTGTTTCATTCACGTTCATGTTTGAGTGACGCTTTCTTGTTAGTGCACCTTGTGATGTCATCAAGTGGTACCTTTAAACTGATTTAACCTACGCACAGGGCTCCCACGGTCATGGAAATCCTGGAAAAGTCATAAAATTAAAAGTTAATTCGATGAAAGTTTTGGAAAAGTGATGGAATTTTAGTATCTCTTTCACGTTCTCATTCGGCTATTATCCAATTTAATCCGCTTTATTTCTATAACAAATAATAACAATAATAATAAAATGATAAAATAAAATGATAAGTCTTAAAATAAAAAAAAATAAATAAATAAATTAAATAAGAGCAAAATCATAGAATAGCAATAAAAATAAAGCCAATGAATACATTAAAAATAAATAAAAATAAATCAAAAACGCAGAGGACCACACAACTCACGTGGTCTAATTTCTGGTCTCAGTCCTGGTCTGGTCCCGGTCTAAGTCGTGATCTCAGTCTTGGTCTGGTTCCGGTCTGGTCCCGGACCTGTTTTAGTCCTGGTTTAGTCCTGGTTCAGTCCGTATGCGGCGCAAAAGTCCGGCATTGCAGTTTAAGTCACAGAAACAGGAAACGGCCCAGAAAAGTTACACAATGTACCTTTAAAAATAGTAAATTTACACAGTTATAGTTTAAAAAAAACTATATAATTCAAAACCATAAGGTGAGTGGAAAGGGTTCACACTTCATATTTAGTCCTAAGTTTGATCAATTCTTCACATGTAGGTGCCATAAAGTCATGGAAAATTCACTTTAGGTCTTGGAAAAGTTTTGAAATTCTGTGAAAAAGCTTGGGAACCGTGGTCACTTGTCGGAAAACTCAAGAAATTCGAATTAAACTGCACATTTTCAGGAGCCTGTGATCAAAACGATGGTCCCGTTCACCTTTCTGTCTTCATCGTTCACTTTAGATCATGGAAAAGTCCTGGAAAAGCTTTGGAATTTTGTGAAAAAGCGTGGGAACCCTGGTCACTTGCGATTGTAACACTTTAGTTTTGAAAAATGGAATTGGAAATGGAATTTAAACTGCACATTTTCAGGATTTTCTGTGATCAAAACGATGGTCCCGTTCACCTTTCTGTCTTCATCGTTCACTTTAGATCATGGAAAAGTCATGGAAAAGTTTTGAAATTTTTCACAGATTTCACAAGTCGTTGCTTTTATGAACAATATTTTAGTTTCAGAGACGTTTCAATGACGCAAAACAATAAATGTAGCTTCAAAGTTTGTCAATTCCAGCGCTGAAATTGCGTAAATTATTCTGGTGAAGGTGTATGGAGTTTAAAAACACAGTGGAGCACTTCCTGCCATCGCCACGCAATGACATCATGAGGTGGAACGGCGTGTTTGAGAGAAGAACTCAGCCTAAATGTGCAGAATCAAATTTTTTTTTAAAACAACTCCAGGTCTGTTTGCGATGAAAAAACTTTAACATTGATCAGAAAAAAGCGTAAAACACAGGCCCTTTAACAAAAATGTTCCGTAGTGGCTTTAAATTTGGGGTTCTCTTACTTTTCCTGCCGTTGTATTTTCAGATGTCAAAAAAATCTTTGGCAATAACGTAGAACAAAAATAATAATGAACTGTTTGAAATCTCCTTAATTCTCCTCATGTACTGATGTTGCCAAAAGCCTCTTGTCTTAAGTTGAATGTCCTTTATTTTATTTTGTTTTATTTTGTTTTTCTTGTATTGTTTTTGCCGTAGAGTCTCAGTCCTTGTTTCTCCTTCTTCACAAAAAGTGCCATTTGACGTTTTTTAAAGTGGTTCACGAAAGCAAAGATTCCACCAAAAGTTACGGTTTGGTTTGAAATGATCGAAACGGCGCGAAAAACTTAAAGCAAAACTGGTTGATTTGCGATGAATTGGTTCAAAAAGAGGACGTTTTATGTTATTATGTTGTTGTTTTTTTAGCTTTCTGCCGTGTTATGACGTTCCTTGATTAAAAACATGCTCGAAAATGTCCCAAATTCTTCATAAATATACGAAAACGTGACGCAAAACTGCAGCAAACCTGATGCGATTCGTTAGGTGATTGTGTTGCGATGGTGCTCTGAAGGGGAGTGACTTAGCGCTGAGAGCAAACGGAGAGGAGGCAAAAAACGAAACTGAAACGACCGTATTTTTCGGATTATAAGGCGCAATATCAATAATGTTGAATTCTCTCGTCTATTTTCATACATAAAGTTGCATCGGATTATAAGGAGCATTAAGTGAAACAAACGGACGACACTTGAGACTGATCCTTTTAGTCCAGGCGTCCACGATCCGTCGGAAGATCGTGGCGTAATTCGCCCGGCGTCGCCTCCCTGTCTTGGTGAATGCGGATCATTTAAGTTTATTTTTTTATTTCCTACGAGGACGACTCAAATATACACTGAGTAATAATGTGTTTAATGCAGCTTTGCAGAAACTAAACTTAAAACCACATGGCTAATTTGCATAAATGGTCAAGTTTTTCTATAGCGCTTTTCCACCTTCGAGGCACTCAAAGTGTAGTCACGCTGGCGCCACCTTGTGTCTCCGCTCAATTTCATTTCTCTCCAGCGACTAGGTCAGGAATCGGAATACACTAGATTTGTAAAAAACCCTGAAAGTGCAAGTTCGGGCACCAGCCAATCAGCGAAGAGTCAAACATTCTGTGTTGGCAACGATTCCCGAGATCGAGGATTTAAAGTCGGAACAAAGAGAATGTTTGGTGAATTTTATCAAGGGGAAAGACGTTATTGTCCTTCTTCCTACGGGATTTGGGAAAAGCTTAATATACCAGTTAGCGGCGCATTACATATACGTCACGACCAAATATCAGCGATTAAATAAAAGCGTGAAATTTTAAAAAAAAAAAAAAGTACCTGCCTACTGTAGCGTGAACGAATTCCAATGCTGCAAGGTCACACGGTTTCTACTAAGTGAAACCGGCTGATGAATCAGGCTACTCAAAGTGCTTTAGAACAAGGAACCACTCACCCTTGCACACATCAGTGTACGCAGAAACTGGGGGGGTGAGGTGGGTTAAGTGTCTTGCCCAAGGACACAACAACAGCATTTATCTGTGGGAGCTGGAATCACACCAGTCAACCTGTGGGTTAGTGGATCTGACCGCTCAACCCATGATGTTTTTTTGTTTTTATGTCAAGAGCGAGATTCGAACCGCCAAAACCTTCAGATCAGCGGATGAACTGCCATAATTCTCCGACAATCCATCAAGCGGCGCGGCTTCGTAGTTTACCAAAGTCGTACTAAAACATTTTGACAGATTTTTGAGCGCCATGTACCGCATAAAATCGGTTCGAGGACAATAAACACAACCAGAATTAATACATAAGGCGCACCGTCGATTTTTGAGAAAATTAAAGGATTTTAAGTGCGCCTTATAGTCCGAAAAATACGGTAATTAAGTAAATAAAGTAGTTTTTGCCAAATATCGCATTTTCAAAACAACAAAAGGCAAATTAAAAGCCTGTACCTCCTCTTTTCAGTTTTGATTTTAGTAACTTTATTTTGAAATGGTTCCATTGGAGCGTCCGCCACCTGCTTATCTCCATGGAAACGATAATTGCTTTGTCCAGAATGTTCCACAGTATATTTTAAACCGGTCTAACGTGATGGACACGAGCAGGTTACAGCTCAGATCTGTGGAGAATCGCCTCTGTTTAGGAAGGAATTATTGCGTTTTTGAGCGATACAAACGCACGTAATGAATAAATGCCAGATGGAAACGTTTAAAGTCACACCGTGGAACATTTCAGGCAAACAATGACAGCTCAGAAAAATTAGAAACGCGCTAAATCGTTTCTCTTGGTGGAAATTTGACGTTGAATCTGTTCAGCTTTTCTCACTTTTGCCTAAAAACGTTCTGCCTTTTGCGATTGAACAATATTCTCCGCACTTGTATCACCATTTTTTCTTTCTGTCTTTTTCTTTCTTCACTTTCCACCGTTCGATGTTTGAATTCACCTTTTATTCGGTGACAAAGTCGTTTATTTCGATCAACCGAGGACTCTTTTTGCCTGCCTGTATGTTCTCGTTCTGTCCACAGGGGGCGCAGTGGGCATTGGGGTTAGTCTCATCTGTTGGTTTCTGCAAAAAAAAAAAAAAAAAAAAAAAAAAAACGCGAAAAGGGATGGTGTTTTTCTTCATCTTAAACATCTGGGAATTCAGATTTTTGCTCTTATTGGCAACAAAAACGATCAGAAATGTGAGTAGTTTTGGAGTCATTTCTTGTCGCTTCTAAATACCCAGAATTATTTTGTGTTCATCTAAAAAAAACTAAAAAATTACACAAAAAATAGCGTAAAAAATCAGCTACAGAACCTTGATTTTCTGTGTTTTTTTAGATAATTAATATTGACAAAATAAAAATATTGCTTAGTTTAAATGGACATTAAGACCTTCATATCTGATTTTTCGTTTAAAAGGCCTGTACCAGATTTTGAAGCGAAGTACGTCAAAGCAGCTCTTGAAGTCTTTTGTGTACTGTTTGCATCTTAAGATTCTTTTCACGTTTACCGGAAAACGTTTGGAAACATGCGGATGACGACTTCCGGTGTAGTTCCCGACGCTGAGCATGAGATAAAACCAGGAGGGACGGGACTCTAACCGGATCTTTGACGTTATTTACACGCAGCTGGTTGTAAAATAACAGAACGCTACAAAACTCAAAACAACAAAACTGATTGATTTGTGATCATTTGGTTCTAAAAGAGGACGTGTTATGATATTATGCCTTTTTTTTTTTTTTTTTTAACTGTTATAATGTTGTATTATGAAAAAAAAAATGCCTGAAAATATCTAAAATTTTCCATAAATATACAAAAACATTATATAACATATAAATGTACATACAACTTCACAAACCTGATGCAATGTGCAGCACTCATAACGTAACATAACGGAATGCTACAATTACATTTTTATTTTTTTTTACATTTTTTATTACGTTAGACAAATTATAATAAACAAAAAAACTAATAGTCAGTTTATAAAAGGAGAAAAAAGAAACAAAAACAATGTCAAAATGAAGAAAACTGCTTCGTTTTCTCAGTTTTCCCAAATTTTGTCCGAGTTTCTTTCGCCAACAGAGCCCAAAGGAAGTCGTCATCCGCGTGTTTCCAAACGTCTGCCGGCTTTTTATCGTCAGAGTATCAGGTGGTGCACGTTAGCATGCTAGTTGTTTGCGCTCCGGCCTCTAAACGTTATGCAAAGCGCTTATTATAAACAAATTAAGATGCTCTGAATCCGTAATTTTGGACGACCGTCAACTGTTTTTCAAGGTGAAAATCAGGTACAGCGCCTTTAACTCATAAAATTTTGATTAATCAGCTGATACCAAAGCGCAAATTTAACGAACTAAATGTTTTTTTATTATAATTTTTACGAAATATTTGTAAAAATGGTTAAACGTGCATTGTGTAACTTTTCTGGTCTAGAGTCCGTCAAATACTTTTCTTCAGAGTCGTTCTTGCTTCGTTAACTGTCTGGAATGTCCCACAGTGTTGCTTTAAACCTTTCTATCTTCACGGAGACCAAACCGGACCAAGTTCCAGGTCAGATCTGCGGAGAGGCGACCCCGCTCACAGCCAGAATGTTGTTTTTCTTGGTGTTTTTGAGCTGTAAAACCACCTGTGATCGAATAAACGTAAAGTAGAGCTGTTTAAAGTCACACTGTGGGACATTCCAGGCCCGAGCAACGACGTATCCATAGAAACAAGCAGGTTAAAAGCTACACAGCGCACCTTTACTTCGTTTTTGTTGACGATAAGATGTCGTTTTGAGAATTCCCAGAGCAGAATTTCTCAAAAACCTGATCACAAACGTTAACTGGACACGACTTTAACCGAACTGTGAAACCGTCTCGAGCGTTTTTTTTTTGTTTTTTTTTTGTAAATCAGAAATAACAGAACGTTTTTCCGCCACTTCATCTCCAATTCCGCTTCGTCTCCGCTCGTCCCGCTGTCTCGTAGATGTTCGAAACCCATTATCGCGTATTCGAGGGCTGAAATTTGTGGATTCGTGACAAATTGTGTTGAGAATTTGGGTGTGATTGTATTATATCTGTGCTTTTTTTTTTTTTTTCATTTTTACTCTATGCAGTTTTCATTCGCAGCGCTTTTCGGATTTGAAGAAAGAGGACGAACAACGTGGCTTATCAAAAATGAATAAATAAAAAAAAAAAAACAGCAGTTAAAGCGTGTATCTTAGCCCCGCCTCTCTCAGTATTTATAAATAAGTATGAGACCTGCGCTTTGGAAATGCCGTTTTATTTTCATGATGGAACAAATTGACCACTTGTGAAAATTTTGCATTACAGTTTAATATATTGTAAATAAACAACGGTGATTGTTTTAGAAACTTTTGACTCGGTTTGTGTGTCCCGGTTTATACTTTTGTACCTTCTGTAGCCGCGGTTGCCCTGGGGCAGAGTGACGGACGTGAGGCTGTGGATCTGCACCGTCGGCTCGTCAGAAAAAAAGGTGGTGAACACATGAACACGACAGGATTTGAACTACTCACCTTTGACTTTAGTCGTTTCAAGAACATATTTTGATATAAACTGAGCACCAATGATAGACTCTGTCAAAAAAAAGTGCATAAAATTGAAATTAAAGCCACAGTATGTAACTTTATTTGCCAAAAAAATAGATTTTAGTTTTTATTGCACTGAAAATAACTCTTATTTTGTTCCTGTTTTGACTTCAATTTTCTGTGGTACGGACTAGGGATGGGCATTCGATGAACATTTTCTTAATCGATCGTCGGAAGAATTAACGTTTTTATATTAAAATGATCATCATTATTATTACTATCTGCACTACTAATCTGCATAAATAAATTCAACTTTACGACATATAAACCGTAACGACTCTAGAGCCACATCAGCCCGTTTGACATTATAATGTGTTTAATTCAGTTTTGTTGCAACTCTCACAGAAACAAAACTTAAAACTGCATCGTTAATTTGCATAAAACTACAGCTCTTGTGTCGCTGATGTGGTTCAACTTCTGTTGGATTAAAAGACATGACTCAGGTGGAATACAGGTTAGTGTGACCAGATTTTAATTTGTTAAAACCAGGACAGCGTACGGGGGGAGGGAGGTGGGGACTCGTCATCGACATTGCGCGACTCTCACCTGGTAAAACTTTTTCCCACTGGACACAGAAACATATGTGCTGCTTTATACACTGTGCACATGGACTCACACTTGTCCCGAACGCAACGGAAAGTGTGGAATTTCTTGTACAAATCATCGTTAAATACACATTTGTGCTTCGGTTCGTTACAGACTGACCCACTGTTTGTGTCTCGCTCCTTCTGATGCAGAGACACATGTACACACCTGTTTGGTCACGACACACACAGCAACCTACATTCAGTTTGTCGATTAAAATTTACATAATCGATGAAATTCTTAATGATCAATTATCGATTAATCGATTAATCATGCCCATCCCTAGTACGGAATAAAACATCTGTCTCCATGGAGAGTGGAGAATGTTCAGGTGAGGTACCAGCACCGGAAAGTTACGTACTGTAGCTTTAAGTTGTAAAATTGAATCAGAGTCCTTCTAAGTCGTAAACATAAAGGACGAAATTATTTAAGTTCTGTTGCTGTGGTAAAACTCCATCCATCCATCGCGGGAGCATCAGTCTAAACAGAGACTCCCAGACTTCCTCCACCCCAGACACTTCCTCCAGCTCCTCCGGGGGGACCTCGAGGTGTTCCCAGACCAGCCCAGAGACATAGTCCCTCCAGCGTGTCCTGGGTCTTCTCCAGGGCCTCCTCCTGGTGGGACCTGCCCGGAACAACTCTCCAGGGGAAAGCGTCCAGGAGACGTCCAGAACAGATGAACCGAATTTCAGCTTCTCCTCTACTCCAAGCTCCTCCCCCGACCTCTGAGAGAGCACCCAGACACCCAGAGGAAACTCACAAGATTTAGTTTAGTTTAGACCTGGTTTAGTCCTGGTTTAGTCCCGTTTTACTCCTGGTTTAGGTCCTGGTTCATTCCTGGTTTAGACCTGGTTTAGTCCTGGTTTAGTCCTGCTTTAGTCCTACTTTAGTCCTGCTTTAGTCCTGGTTTTAGACCTGGTTTTGTCCTGCTTTAGTCCTGGTTTAGTCCTGGTTTAGTCCGGGTTTATTCTGGGTTTTAGTCCAGGTTTTAGTCCTGGTTTAGTCATGGTTTAAACCTGGTTTTAGACCTGGTTTAGTTCTGGATTTGTCCTGGTTTAGTTCTGGTTTTAGACCTGGTTCAATCCTGGTTTAGTTCTGGATTTGTCCTGGTTCAATCCTGGTTTAGTCCTGGTTCAGTCCTGGTTTAGATCTGGTTTAGACCTGGTTTAGTTCTGGATTTGTTCTGGTTTAGTTCTGGTTTTAATCCTGTTTAGACCTGGTTTTAGATCTGGTTTAGTCCTGGTTCAGTCCTGGTTTAGACCTGGTTTAGTCCTGGTTTAGTTCTGGTTTTAATCCTGGTTTTAGACCTGGATTTAGTCCTGATTTTAAACCTGGTTTAGACCTGGTTTTAGACTTGGTTTAGACCTGGTTTAGTTCTGGATTTGTCCTGGTTTAGACCTGGTTTAGACCTGGATTTAGTCCTGATTTTAGACCTGGACCTTTTTAGTCCTGGTTTTACCTTTAGACCTGGTTTAGACCTGGTTTAGACCTGGTTTAGACCTGGTTTAGTCCTGGTTTAGTTCTGGTTTTAATCCTGGTTTAGACCTGGTTTTAGATCTGGTTTAGTCCTGGTTCAGTCCTGGTTTAGACCTGGTTTAGTCCTGGTTTAGTTCTGGTTTTAATCTTGGTCTAGACCTGGTTTAGACCTGGATTTAGTCCTGATTTTAGACCTGGTTTAGACCTGGTTTTAGTCCTGGTTTAGATCTGGTTTAGACCTGGTTTAGTTCTGGATTTGTCCTGCTTTAGACCTGGTTTAGACCTGGATTTAGTCCTGATTTTAGACCTGGTTTTAGACCTGGTTTAGACCTGGTTTAGACCTGGTTTAGTCCTGTTTTTTTCCTGGTTTAGACCTGGTTTAGACCTGGTTTAGACCTGGTTTAGACCTGGTTTAGTTCTGGTTTAGACCTGGTTTAGTCCTGGTTTAGTTCTGGTTTTAATCCTGGTTTAGACCTGGTTTTAGATCTGGTTTAGTCCTGGTTCAGTCCTGGTTTAGACCTGGTTTAGTCCTGGTTTAGTTCTGGTTTTAATCCTGGTTTAGACCTGGTTTAGTTCTGGATTTGTCCTGGTTTAGACCTGGTTTAGACCTGGATTTAGTCCTGATTTTAGACCTGTTTAGTCCTGTTTAGACCTGGTTTTAGTCCTGGTTTTAGACCTGGTTTAGACCTGGTTTAGACCTGGTTTAGTTCTGGTTTAGACCTGGTTTAGTCCTGGTTTTCTGGTTTTAAACCTGGCTTTAGACCTGGTTTTAGATCCTGTTTAGACCTGGTTTAGTTCTGGTTTAGACCTGGTTTAGTCCTGGTTTAGTTCTGGTTTTATCCTGGCTTAGACCTGGTTTTAGATCTGGTTTTAGACCTGGTTTAGTTCTGGTTTAGACCTGGTTTAGTCCTGGTTTAGTTCTGGTTTTAATCCTGGCTTAGACCTGGTTTTAGATCTGGTTTTAGACCTGGTTTAGTTCTGGTTTAGACCTGGATTAGTCCTGGTTTAGTTCTGGTTTAATCCTGGTTTAGACCTGGTTTTAGATCTGGTTTTAGACCTGGTTTAGTTCTGGTTTAGTCCTGGTTTAGTTCTGGTTTTAATCCTGGCTTAGACCTGGTTTTAGATCTGTTTTAGACCTGGTTTAGTTCTGGTTTTAGACCTGGTTTAGTCCTGGTTTGTTCTGTTTTAATCCTGGCTTAGACCTGGTTTTAGATCTGGTTTTAGACCTGTTTAGACCTGGTTTAGACCTGGTTTTAGTCCTGGTTTAGTTCTGGTTTTAATCCTGGCTTAGACCTGGTTTTAGATCTGGTTTAGTCCTGGTTCAAATTATTATTTTTTGTGATTCGTGTGAACATGTCAGGACACACAGAAACAGAATAAAAATATAAATATATAATAAAAATAAATAAATAATAAAAATAACAATTACACTGGCAGGAGTTATTTTTCCAGTTTTTTCTCAGAGTTTTATTTACAGAACTCGTGGTTTCAAACTGGGTCACGACTCCGAGCTGAAGATCCAAACTGAAGACTGAACTCCGTCGAATGTGAGAAAGT